>NC_081545.1:33741551-33819029 GCF_901000735.1 Corylus avellana
AATGGTTCGTTTGGCAACACTCTTTAGGATAACTTTTTGCTTTTTAGAAAAATACTAAAAAATTATCAAACAACGTAATCAACACATAAAATATTCTAAAGCTACTTTCACCTTTCATTTAAAATAATTAAAAAATTAAAAAAGTTTACCAAACAAGCCCGGTAACATAATTATAAAAAGTAAAAAACTTAAAATATTATCAAATAACTCAACACATACAACATTCAAAGTTCAGCTTCGCCCTAGAAGTGGAACTAACTGGCAAGCGGGTTTACCAAATTTAGCTTTTTAATATGTATTTCACATCGTTAATATTATGTATTTAATAATAAAAAAATGACAAATTTTCGAGTTTAAAATGATAATAAACTTAATTTCAAAATTAAAAATTGAGATGTGTCAACCGTCGTATATGGTCCCAACGGGAGAAATATCGAATACCTTGTTCTTTTGATCAACCGGAAGAAGGTTTCTGCCAAAGAAAGTTCCTTCACTACCTGCACCTTCATTGAAGGGATCGTTGTGTTCTCCATCAGCTGTCCTGTATGGATAATCCCCGGGGTTAAATCTAACACCCACCGGAGATCTACCAACGTTGATTAAATTGTATTCCTCGTGAAGGTGCCGGCGAACACCGAGATAAGCTAGACCTAAGAACACTGGTAAGCGGTGCCATATCCCCAGCTTATCAATGGAGTGGACAATCTGCATGAAACACATGAAATTAAAGATAACGTCATTAATTATGTCTTCATCCCATAAAAAGAAAAATGTATACGCTAATTGATTAATGAGTGTCGATCGTATATGTCTACATGCATGTCTTGACATTTTCAGAAACAAATAATAATAATAATAAAGCACAAGCTTATATATGAACATTAATGGCAGTACAAGGAAGAGGAAAGCGTCTATGAGAGTCATCTTGGCAACAGCTTCATGGAAGTCTCCATGGATGAATCGATGGAAAGGAGCAGTTAGGAGAGCCCTCAGGGATGTCATTACTACAGACAACATCGTCGATCGTTGCTTGCATACAATTACTACTCCTTCTTTAAGACACACACACACACATATATATATATATATATATATATACCAAATGGAGGGACGTCGTCCTCCGTGCAAAAATGTCAAACGATGATTGAGAGGCGGCCAATATTGATTAAATAAAATACAGCCTTTTTGAACAATTCACCTGAGCGGCGGAACTATGGGCTGATATGACTTTTATAGGTCGAAGTTGTGAAAGTAATATTTTGAGAATTGCTTGTGAGTCAAACAAATAAACTTGAAAAAATTTTCAAATTGACGTGGCAGACCGTGAGAGATAGACAAAAAATAAAGAATTGTATTTTTTTTTTAATTTAAAAACCTTTGCCACGTCAATTTGAACATTTTTTTGGGTTTATTTGTTTGGCTTCTTAGCACTTCTCTCATATTTTTACTTTAACACGCATATTCCTATACTAAACTTTTTTTTTTTTTTTTTATTTAGCAAAAAGGGCAGGAGGTGGTGACGCTACTCTACCGGGATTAATTTACCATGGTAAGATCTATTCGTTGAGAATTGCTCAGGAGGAGTCTAAACGGTGAAAACTGTAGATGCTTTGTCAAGACTAATTGAATCATAACTTAACTCAACTCTACTAAGACATCAGTGGATTCCTAAGCCGGCTAGTTCAAGAGGGGCCTAAACGACGAGAACCATAGGCACTCCGTCAACAACAATTGAACTAGAACTTGACCCAGCTCCACCGGGACATCAGTGGATTTTTAAGGTGGTTAATATTAAACAAGCTTATGTGAGTGATTCTCCCTTGCGAAAATTTGAACCCATGCCTCGGTACATGTTTGGACCTCATGGACCGCCAATGGTGGTCTTATAATAACCCATTAATGATAAAAATATTCATTCAGTTTATTAATTAGCCAGGCTTCCACTTTTTTATGTTCTGTTTTACTATTTTTCTCCAGGTGGTGTTGTGTATATATATATATATTTTTTGTTTTATTGATTTATAATATTAATGTTAGAATTGGTCTATCAATAGAGAGCATAAGCTGGTACGTGAAGACCCAAGTCTACCAGACAAAATAATAATATAAAGACAATAATTCAATGTTCCCGACATAAGAAATGATCTAGACCATCAATCATACCGTCTCTTTTTGGTTTTTGTGTGTGTTTAAAAAGAGAATTATATATATTAAGTTACACCTAAAGAGATAAAACAATTGTCAAAGACCAGGACCAGAAGGAAACGAATATGATGATATCATAACAAACTTCATCCAATAATCTAAACCTGCTGCTAGCTACCTCACTCGAACGGCTGAAATTCCAACCTGCTGATCGATCCAATTAAAACATTAACGTTTACACACGTACACTTTTGCTTAATTAATTACCTAGTGCTTGTTGAACCAATTGCAGATCATGACGTGTTTTAATTTGCATTCACAGTACTGCCTTCCTGGACTATCTCCCTGTTAGTCTATTTTCTTGCATCATGAATGTAATCGGAGTCAAGTTAGCGGATTTGTTGATACTACCTGCTGCTTCCTTTGTATTTAGTGTATGTCTTTGTTCAACCCCATAAGAAATGTAGGAAATGGGGAACAACAATATTATCCCATGCATGCACATTATCAATATTTCTCAATTCAATATTAATATAACATATTATCTCTTCATAATTTCTTACTTCTTAATTCTTACCAATAATTGTCATAAAGTGTTCTTTGCGATACTATAAGAATTAATATATTAATACAGTAGAAGAAAATAAAAGTACGTACCTCTCTTACACATGCATCAAAATATATAGGATCTGATATATTAGTGATGTTTAATTTCACATGCCTTTTAACTCCTGATAGTGTCTATCATTTTCTTTTCTTTTCAGTACACTATTAGAACAATACCCACAATATTCACCGTCCATAAGCATTACCATACTCGATAAATTGGATTTTTTTTTTTTTTTCTTTTTCGTATATATAGCATTTTGTACATGTTGCAATACTCTAATGCAACTCCCTTACAAAACTTTTCCCGCGCATCCTCTCAAAAGTTTTTTCTAGTTTCTTATTACAAACTAACGTGTTAATTCATGTAATATTTATTTTATTAATTACTAAATAATTTAATTTAAGTTTAACTGAAGTGATAATGCCACGTAAACACGCAAGCAAAAATCGACCTTTACCTGCCACCAAAAGAAGAGAATGTCATTGGATAAGGGTAGGCCTTGAACAGGCCGAGGTGGGGATACCTTGGGCCATATGGGCCCAAGGTAATTAGCTAAATACCGAGATGGAGAATGTCATTGGAAGGAGATTATTCACAATTAATTAGCTAATTATTATCAACAAAATTTCAATGTGGCAGACAACGTGTTTTGAATTCCCATACGGGCGCCCGCCTCTCTGGCAAAGGGATCTGCTTGGCAACTCATATAAGCTAGCTTATATCAAATTATCAGCCAATTGCTGATCATGACGTGTTTTGTATTCACACCGCCTTCCTGGACTATCTATTTTCATGCATCATGAATGTAATCGGAGTCAAGCGGATTTGGTGATCGTACTACCTGCTTCTTCCTTTTGTTTTTGTTCAACCCCATAAGAAAGGTAGGAATTAGGAAATGGAGAAGAACATTATCCCATGCCATGCAAATTAATTATCCATTCTCAATACAATATTATAACTTATATCTTCTTTCTTACGAATTCAATAATTGTCATAAAGTGTTATTTGGGATACTATAATCATATCGTTAAAATTAGTATAAAACAGTAGATCAAAATAACAATACCTCTCTTACATCAAAATAGGATCTGATTAGTGATGTCTCACATGCCTTTTAACTCCATGAGTGTCTATCATTTTCTTTTCTCAGTGGTAGATTACGTCAAAATGGCTCAAATTGTTAGTAAGTGTGAAGATGATCACTTGAAGTTATCAATATTCAAGTTAATGGGCTCAAATCCTATTTATCTATAAGAGGATAATGTTAGTTTCAAAATAAATCCAAGAACAACTTAGAATTGGATTTCTGGAGAAAACGTGTGTGGGTAAACATTCGAATCGCAATGTTTATCTTCATCTTGGAAAAGACTTTGTATTCATGATAGTTTCATTTTCCCAGTAGCAATTTGGTTAAAATTGTTCTCCTATTTTTCGTGATTAAGCCCCTATAAAAGGGCATGTAGTCATTGGTTGAGATCATCCGGAAAATTCAAATTAGTGAGAACACTTTGTGACATTTATAAAGTGTAGAGAGTTTTTATTTATTGGGTATTTGAGAGGGACAGTTGAGTGGGGTGTACAAGGAGTTAAAGGCTTGGGTTTGAGATATTAAACTTGAGTGGCTCAGGCTTGTACCATTGTACTCAATATTTCTCAATAATAAAGAAGGAGACCAGATCATGCCCTGTGGATAGGCATATTGCCGAACCACGTAAACTCTTTGTGCACATGTGTGATTGATGTGTGTTCTCGTGTGTTTTCTTTCCAAACTTGTCTTTCGCATAAAGGTCTGATGAAAAATTAGTTGCCAATTAATTATTAATTTTCCCAACAATTAGAACAATACCCATGATATTTACCGTCTAAATGCATCACATTTTCCCGCATTTGATTAGAAAAAAAAAAAAAAAAAAAAAAGTACAAAATGCGCACTTTGTACATGTTGCAATATACTCTAATGCAACACGCACACAAAAGCTTTTTCATCACGCATCATCTCAAACTTATGCTTCGTTTGGTTTGTGTAATAGACTATAAGTCACTCATTTTTTGGTGGCTTAACTAATCCTTAAGGAATGAAATACATTTTTTAATATATATATATATTTTAAACTTAAATCAAAATAAAATAAAAAATAAAAAATAAAGTGGGTGGCTTGACCACCCATTGGGGTGGTTGGCCACCCACAAAAGCGGTTGGGGGTGGTGCGACCACCCTCGTCGCATTTTGAGCAACCCAAGATTTGCTTTAAGGGGTGGCTGCGGCCACCCTTGAAGCTCCTCGGAGGTGATCGTGGCCACCCTGCAGGTCATCATGGCTGGTAGCGCGGCCACCCCTGGTCACTTTTGTGGGTGCTTGACCATCACAATGGGTGCTCGGCCACCCATTTTATTTCAAGTTTTTTATTTTTATTTTTTATTTTTTAGTATAATTATTATGAGTTTGAAAAAAAAGAGAAGAGGTTTTTCGTAATTTTGATTAAATTTCAATGTTTGCATGAGTGTTGTTACTAAACTAAGGAATAAGAATAGCTATTATATTCTATACTCTTCCATTCCTAGTAGTAACTATTTATTTTATAATGGACTAAATATTTCGCGAACCAAATAAAGCCTAACGTGTTAATTTATGTAATATTTATTTTATTAATTACTAAATAATTTAATTTAAGTTCAACTGATGTGATAATGTCACGTAGACACGCAAGCAAAGATCTACCTTTACCACCAAAAGAAGAGAATGTCATTGGAGAAGGGTAGGCCTTGAGCAGGCCGAGATCTTGGGCCAAACAGGCTTAAATGCAGCTCAACCTGCCCAATTATTATAGGCCCAAATAGTATCCTTATTCTAAAGAAGAGAAATTGTTGTTGATTCTGGAATATCTGTTTTTCTTTTCCAACCAATAAGACCAAAAACCCCTAAATTGCATCTCCCAAAGGGAAAAGCCCCTCCAAAGCCCATTTGCTGACTTTCTCTTTCTCTCCCTGTCTCTCAAAGACAGAAATGGGGGAAAACAAGCGAAAACGGGGTCGTAAACCCAAAACCCCAACACAAGAGACCAAGGACTTCCAATACACCACCGCAGCAGCAAACGACGTCGTCTCAGTCACCATCCCCGCCGCCGAGCCCACGACGGACACGAACGACTTATCCGCCTCCCGGAGCCGCCGTGGTCGTCCCCGTAAGGTCAATAACAACGATAACCCGCGGGCCAACATAGCGACTTCACCGGAGCGCCGAAGCTCCAGACAGGCGGAGCAAAACGGCGACTTGGCCCACGCAACGACTACGATGGCAACGGCAACGGCGACGACTAACTCCGCTGCGATCGTTTCGGAGCCGGTGAGGTGGGAGAACGTGGTGAGGGTGGTGCCCTCCATGGACGCGGTGGTCAAGGTCTTCTGCGTTCACACGGAGCCCAATTTCTCGCTCATGTGGCAGAGGAAGAGGCAGTATAGCTCCAGCAGTAGTGGGTTCGTCATTGGGGGCAGGAGGGTCTTGACCAATGCGCATTCGGTGGAGCACCATACCCAAGTGAAACTGAAGAAGCGGGGTTCCGACACCAAGTACTTGGCCACGGTGTTGGCTATTGGGACTGAGTGTGATATCGGTAATGGGAATTTGGTTTCAATCTGATTTTGTATACGGGTTTGATGAATTTGGTAAAGTTGCTTTTTTCGAGGAACATAATTGATGGGATTTTGTTGAAATGGAATTGGAAGAGAGAGGCAATAGCTTGGCGATAAATATGTGGATTATAGGGTGGAAGTAAGGTTCACTTTTGTTAGTGCAATAATGCGAATGAAAATCTATTAGTAATTCATTAAATAAAGAAAAAAGAATGAAAAGTAATGACTATGGTTCTATTAAATTAATGTTACTTATCTAATAGGTTTGTTGTAGGTATAGGCATTTACTTGAAGTTTTTTACTTGGTTTAAATTCTATAAAAATAGTGAAGAAGTCCTAATTTGTGAGTTTCTGTTGAAATGAATACATGAAAGAGGCTGGTGTGTGTCGGAATGGAATAAAAAGGATATGTTAATGGTTCACCCAGTTAAGCTACCCCGATGCTTATGCTGATCCTAGTGTCTGGTTTAATTGAATTAACATTTAGAGATGGTAGAGTGATTTTAGTTTGAATTTGTATGTAATGTAACTAAGAGGGTTATTTTTTCGCCTTTTGTGATGCTTCAGCAATGCTGACGGTGAGTGATGACGAGTTCTGGGAAGGAGTTTCACCTGTGGAGTTTGGAGATTTGCCTGCCCTCCAAGATGCAGTAACTGTTGTGGGCTACCCAATTGGGGGTGACACAATCTCTGTGACAAGTGGTGTTGTTTCACGCATTGAGATACTTTCTTATGTTCATGGGTCAACAGAACTTCTCGGATTGCAGGTTATAGTGTTTTGACTTTATCTTCTGTTAGACTTACTGTTGATATCATTTACCTTTTTGTTGACATAGTCTCTTGCTGTCCCTTGTTATGACATGCTTTTTCCCAGATAGATGCTGCAATAAACTCTGGAAACTCTGGTGGGCCTGCCTTCAATGATAAGGGAAAGTGTGTGGGTATTGCATTTCAGTCTCTTAAACATGAAGATGTGGAGAACATAGGTTATGTCATACCGACACCAGTTATTATGCACTTCATTAAAGATTATGAGAAGAATGGAGCATATACAGGTATCTCAGGGTGTAGTTTTACTTTGTTCAACCCCCCTTCCCCTGAAAAGAAATCCAAAAATAATATTATAACAAATAAACTCAGTGCAGAAATTTAGCTATTGTAACTGTAAAGGTTGTTATCTGTATATTGTTCCGTCCCTGCACATCTGATCAGGCAACTGGAGAACAGGGACAGTGCTGAACTTTGAGGGTATTGTTTCTTTGTTGAGACTTTTGAGTTGATCTTCATTTCTTTAAATCTTCTGTTCATTTGCGATGTGTTAGGGTTCCCAATTCTTGGAGTTGAATGGCAGAAGATAGAAAATCCTGATCTACGCATGGCAATGGGGATGGGACCTGATCAGAAAGGTGTCCGTATCAGAAGAATCGAACCTACTGCTCCTGAGTCTCAGGTTCTGAAGCCATCTGATGTTATCTTGAGTTTTGATGGGGTTAATATTGCTAATGATGGAACAGGTAAACCCCTCCCCTCCCCCCAGCCAAAAGAAAATAAAAAAAATGATAATTTAAGATCAGAATTTGTTGCTAGTACTGTGTTCTGTATCTTGTTCATGCATACTCGTTTCTACAACTATGTGTTCTGGTCTTAAGAAATACTTGCCATGAGGAATGATTACCTGTGATAATCTTTTCTAGTAATGCCATAGAACTTAATTAGTTGGCAATTTTTTCTTTAAATCTTTTGTATGCATTTTAAGGTTCATTTTATGATAATTTGGATACAACACCCTCTGGTTTGCAAAAGTGCGACACCTATAAAATTTTGGATGCTAGCCTTATCTCAATTTTCTTTGTCAGTTTGAGGTCTTTCATCAAATAATAGGTACAATAGGAAGCATGTGCGAATAAGTGGCTGATTGTTGGGCAACCATGGAAAGTAAATTTTAAAAATGAGGGTTGCTGAGTGTATACAAGAGTTAGAGATGAAGTAATGGAAACTGAACATTTGCAGGAACTTAGCTTCAGCCAGTGGCTAAAGTAGGTCAACTGACCGAACTACTGTTGTTTCTTGGCTGATAAAAAGAAAGTGCATTGAGTCACATTTGAAGTTTGTCTGAAGTACTTAGGTTTTACACCTCATGCTCTCTTGTTTTGGCCACTCCTATGTTGATAACTTTCAGTGTACTATTCTTTCCCCGTCCTGTATCTTTGTTCCACTTCACTTCCACGTGAAACCCATCTTATGGAGGACAGGTCATTGTCTCTGGTGTGGCCCAAATATTTTTGGCAAACCAGGAACATCTATATAGTATTTAAGATTTTGTTTTGAAGTTCACATCTGTCTCTTGAGAATACCCATTAACTCTTGCTTCTTTTAATTCCTTTTTAGTTCCATTCCGGCATGGAGAGCGCATTGGCTTCAGTTATCTTGTATCTCAAAAATACACTGGGGACAATGCTTTAGTAAAAGTTCTCCGTGATTCAGAGATACTTGAATTCAACATAAGACTTGAAACACACAAGCGGCTCATCCCAGCACACATCAAGGGCAAACCTCCTTCTTATTACATTATTGCTGGTTTTGTTTTTACTGCTGTATCCGTACCCTATCTGCGTTCTGAGGTGCGTATTTATTTAAGCCTGAAACTTCACTTGCTCTGTCTCTTTCTCTTCTCTTTTCTCTGTGTCTTTTGCATTTGTTAACTTCTATGTTCTTTATCAAAGAACTGGATGGAATCATTTATTGGGTTTTTATATGCATCTGTATCTCTTTTTTGTTTGTTTGTTTGTTCCCATACTTTCAGCTTGATGGGGCCTAAAACTTATATTCATAGATTAAATTGACTGAGAAGTATGTGCTGCTAGGTTTTAGAATCAGATTCAATTTTGTTAATAGTATACAGTATCAACTGTATAAATGGTCACAATGCATTACATTTTCGTCATTACCCTCATTGTTATCCCTGTTTTGTTTCAATTAGTTGGTGTTTTTTGATCCCTCCATCCACTAACTTATCATCTGTTAATTAGGGGCTACTCTGAAACTGTTTGCTTTTCAGCTGTTCAGTAAGAGGTGCATCCTTATGTGAATGTTAACTCTGTTCCTAAAGTAACCAGTGAACTGCAGAAACTTAACCGGATGTCATTAGGTTTTATTTGTCTGCCTAGTCAAACTTATCAAAAAATAAATAAAAAATTGTTTGCCTAGTCAAACTCATCAAAAAATAAATAAAAAATTGTCTGCCTAGTCAAACTTATCAAAAATAAAAAATAAAATTGTCTGCTTAGGCATATCAGGTGCAATGTTCAGCTGATCAGAACTGGTGGCACTGCGATTCTCAAGTGGTCCTTTGTTTGCTTATGTGGTTTCAATTACCAGTGTGCCCCAAGAAAGTCATACATGTAAAAACAAATATTAGAAGCTCTGTGTCACATTTTTAAATTAACATAATAAATGTGGAAGGGATGCAGAGACACTAAATAAGCCAAGGCTTATTTTCTCTTTGTTATGTATTGCACAATCATGTATGCTCTGATTGTTGAATAATTTATATAGATAGAATAATATTTTAGGGTGTGGAACCTATTTATGATTTCCTATTTAATATTTAAAGTTTACCTGTTTCCTAAGACAAGTAAACTTTATGCTTGGGGGTCTATAAGAGCGATTTCTCTGTTTCTTAACTCCTGGGTTTTTTCACTTATGTCCAGTATGGAAAGGATTATGAATTTGACGCTCCAGTGAAACTGTTGGACAAGCATCTACATGCAATGGCAGAATCGGTAGATGAACAGCTTGTTGTTATTTCTCAGGTTTCTCTTGTTGTCTCTCTTATCATCTTTCCCATGACATTTCATTTCATTATATTAGTGCGCCAGATTTCGCTCATCACTTTTGTCCTCAAAATTTGTGCTAGGTTCTTGTGGCTGACATTAATATTGGATACGAGGAAATCGTTAATACTCAGGTCAGAAAATATGTGTCACATTGTGATGTAACATTGCTGAATTAACCAGAACTGGACTTTGTTAACTTCACATCTTTCTTATGTGTTTTTAGGTTCTTGCTTTCAATGGTAAACCTGTGAAGAATCTTAAGAGCTTGGCCAACATGGTGGAAAGCTGTGAGGATGAATATCTGAAGTTTGATCTCGAGTATCAACAGGTTCCACCCCCCCTCTCTCTCTCTCTCTCACACACACACACACTCAAGTATTCTCTTAACTTTGACAAGTTTTAAACGTTATGCAGATAGTGGTCCTGGAGACCAAGACTGCCAAGGCAGCAACTTTAGATATTCTGACAACACATTGCATACCTTCTGCAATGTCTGATGACCTCAAGACTTGAGTAAAGATTTTGGGGAAGGTACAGAAGATTACTCCATTAGTTATCCTTGCAGTTCACCATTTGCTTGGCCCCCCATATCTTCTCCATGATGCTGGGGTCTCATTAATCTTTGTAAACGTTGGATCTGAATTATTGGGTGTTGAGATTTTTCATTTATACTTATATTCATAAATTTTGTTTTAATGGGTAGAAAAAAGTGGGGTGGGAGGTGAAGATGGCTTTCTTAGATCCAGAAAATTTCGTGATTTCAGTTTTTATTTTTTATTTTGGGTAGGAGCTTACCAGGTATATCTTTCATTTTATTTTCCAGTAAACACTTTTTTAGATTTATATTATATTGATTAATGTACCATACGCGCATGGTGGACGATTAATTTCAAGTAATGTTACTCTTAACATCTATTTATTAACATCCATTTATTACATTAGTTGATGTGTGTTTTAAGTGGCTTTAAGCACATCAGCCGGTGTAAAATAGGTGTGAAAAGTCATAGAAAATATCTGAACATTTTGTCCTTTTCCACTCCAGAGCCTCGTTCACATGCATACATGTTCTCATGGGCGTGTGCATGACACATGCGCAGATTAAACCCAAACAAGTCCTCTTCACATGAATGTGATATGAAATCTGAAAAAGGTGCCTGGAGATTGCTTTTTTGGAATAAGGGCAATTGTTGTTGCATTGATCGATCTAGGGATGATACCACCATGAAAGAAATACAGAACAGCCGCAATAAAATCATTTTTGCCTTTTTTGTTTGAATATGAAAAGACATTGGTCAAGTTCAGTTCTTGAGCCTCTCGTAGTAGAAAAGAAGAATCTTTGACTTGAGCCCGAAATTTTGCTCGAGAGAAAGTGATCTTGTGACCACAAGTGTTCATATGATTCGATTCAATGGAATTAGGTGATGAACAATTTGTAACATGCTTTTATACAATCGCTTACACTTGCCCTTTATTGCTTTCAGTTTTATAGCTCTGCAATAGAGGGACCTTTTGGGTCGTAGATGGAGATTCCAGGCTATTAACTCCATAGTCTTCACCTATCTCTTCTTTTGCTTTACCCCACATCACAGTGTAGAAGCCGATAGATATTATTGTTGCTCCGACAAGACTGTAAAATGCATAAAAAATAGCAAGTTGAATTCAGAACAAGAAGCAATGGACGAGCTAAAGCATGGTTTCTTCTTGATAATTGATAAGAGGTTTTTCTTCTTCTGGGAGAGGGTGAGGGAGTTATTCAATACCTGCCAAGATGGAGAGTATCACCAAGGAACATAACACCCATGGCAACAGCAATGGCAATCGAGAAGGGCTTGAACATCGCTACATAGACAGGCCCCTTCAAGTGCAACGCCCATGCATGAACTGTATTGTTCAGGCATGACCCGAAGAGGCCCTAGATCGAGAAAAGCCACATTAAGACATCAAACAAAGGTGATATTATTAAACTTTTAAGATAAGTGGTGATTTAATATTAGTTTCTTACCGAGCACACAACCGAGACCAAGGCTATATTCGGCCCCAATATCCAAGCACTAGAATTTCTTTCTGTAATTAAACCTACAACTGCAGCAATGAGGCTCACACTTAGATTGTAAAAGAATATCACTGTCAGCTCATTCGGGTACTCCTTCATGATTTGTGTCTGCAAAAATACAGAAGTATAAGCTTCATTTTTTCATTAATTTCTACAATATTTGCAAATCCCATCATCGAAAAGTATTTTGAAACTGGGGTTTTAGGTAATGGGCAGGAAATTCACCTGAACAATGTACCATAGTGGAAGCAAAATATATTCAGCTGTAAGTAGAAGGCCACCAATTACCCAATCTGATTTTAATGAGTTTAGAGGTTGATGAAGTGAAGCAGATGATGGTTGAGAAATGACGATCGGCGGGCCTCTGTAGAGGGTAACTACAAATGCACCTGATATTGAAACTATGGTGCCCAAGATTTTAGCCAAACTGCTTGTGCCTCTCAAATCTATCTTTTCCATCCTTTCATGCCAAAAAGAGAAATAAAGAAAGAAAAAGATGAGAATAACCAAAAGTAGTGAGGGGTCCTCTTTACCTCATAAGATTTTGATACAACACCATATGAGTGGTATAACTTTTTCACCCAAGTGGTTTAGCAGTCACTATTATTAAACTATTTCCGCCATCGAGTCTTTACATGTTACCAGAATTTCTTGAAATTCTCAAATTCAGACAGGAAATGAGACCAAGTGCCCGGGCAGATTTTCGAGCCTTGGAGCCCGAGGTCACCTCTCTCCTCTGAAATTCGGACAACAAAATAGAGAGAATCCCAATCCATTTATCGAGAAAGAAATAATGAAAAAAAGAACATGTTTAGGCAGCCCAATACAGGCAACTAGCAAAGCAAAACAGAGTTAGAGCAACGCTTGCTCTCTGAGTCTCTGTCAAGATGCAAAAAGTAACTCCCTTCAACTTTATCAAAGGCAAACGGGATATTTTGATTATCTGATATTGGCCAATATGGTCCGTTTGATCTTTTAACACATGAGGGTATTTTTGGTAGCTAATTGAAAGAGTGGGAAAAAGAACCTGAAAAGGATGGCAAGGATGAAGGTGAAAGCTGGCACCAGGTTGCTGATTGCTGAAGCAAGTGTTGGAGAGCTGAAATTGATGCCTGTATACCCCATGATCTGAGACGAACTCCTGCTCCCAACCCAACAAAAATTCAGATTGAAAATAGAAATCAGAAAGGAAACAAAAATGAGAAAATTCTTGGGCTTTTAAAGAGAAATAAAGAAAATAAAGCCCGACTGATCCTACAAAAATCATGGGTCTGTTTTGTATTCCATCAGAACTGCATGAGTTAAATAAACTATACCCAATGAGCCCAAGAAGACCAATTTTGGAGAGTATGGAAAAACTAAGTGGAGGAAGCACTCTTGATCTGCAAAGACATATGAACAACCAATTTAGTTGAAATTTGTAATAATAATAGTAGAGAGAGAGAGAGAGAGAGAAACAGAGACAGACCTTTGAGAGATAAAGGGTGCAGGAAGGAGGATAATAGCAGCAATGGCATAAGCATAGACAACAAAGACACGGTAGCTCATCCCC
The DNA here is from genome assembly GCF_901000735.1 of Corylus avellana. Taxonomy (NCBI): domain Eukaryota; kingdom Viridiplantae; phylum Streptophyta; class Magnoliopsida; order Fagales; family Betulaceae; genus Corylus; species Corylus avellana. The sequence goes on from NC_081545.1 coordinate 33,755,378, forward strand.
TTCAAAGTGGCAGCCTTGAAGAGTGTGTTTAAGCCAACGTTGGTGCATTCCATGGTCACCATGGCCGAGAATGGCAGCGCATCCCTGTAATAATTTCCCCTAGCCATTTCTTGCTCACGCACAGAGAGACAAAGACGGGAGCTTCGATTGGTGCTATCTTGACAATGCAAGGGGGGACGCGAACTATTATTCGTTAGTGCTGACATGACAGTTAAGGGGAAAATGTTGGATTGCTTCTCGGCTTTTCTGTCCTTCGGGAAAAAAGAAGAAGATAAAGACTTCCATTTTATATTTGTTTTTCGTCGGACTTTTTTAAAATAATATATATTCTAATACAACCCATCTTTAAAAACCAGTTTTGCAAATGTAAATGTTACATTTAAATCATATGGGATATTTAAGATTGTAGCATATCATTATGTTCTTATTGTTTTGAAATTAATATCTACGGTGGCTGACTTTATAAACATTGACTCAGTTGTAATACCTTTTTTTTTTTTTTTTTTTTTTACGGCTTCACTCACTCATCGGTATTCATTGATTTAATATTATACATATACATAATATCAAGACATTATAATCTTACATATAGGTCGTTCTCTCCGTGATTCAACTATAAAGCCTCAATCCATTCAATTTCATATTCAATAAGTTGTGTTTAATCTCATACTTAAGTGATTGTTGGCCTTAATATCAAATGATATAAACTTTAAGTATAACTCACTCGGAGCTCAAAAATTTATATACATCTAAAATTAAGCGACATGACTTGTCTCATATTATATGGTAGCTTGAGAAGATTTTTTTTTCTCTCTTTTTCTTTTGGGTAAATGGAGTTTGAAACGGATCTTCCATAAAATAGTTTAGAACATCAAGTTTGTTTTGGAGACATTATCATAGTCATATGCTAATAAATACTACGTAACATGGGATAATTAGAGCATCACTGAAACAACAGTTGCGTGTCGTTTTCTTGTCAAATCATGATAATTGATTTGCGTCTCAACAAGGAATGGAGGCACCACCTTGAGTGAAAAGCCCAAATCCAACCTGAATCAACTCACTTAAAAAATAATAAAATAATAATAAAAAATCTCACATATTAATTATGGATAGCATTTAAAAAAAAAAAAAAAAAAAAAAAACACAGCGCGTGCCATTCTTTTACTTGGGGAATGTTCCTTTACTGGGTGGGGGACCCCATATTGGCATATTTTAGGGAATGTGCCACACACACGCTCTCAAGCAAAGCCAAAAGGAGCCATTTAAACTACCAACGCGACACAATTTCTTTGGCGCAGTGTGTTTGTGGGACAGCATCCCTAGTCTTTTGCCTTTGTTTGAACAGTCCAAGCAGTTGCATGCTTGATCAGTCTCGGTGACTGTAGGGTTCAAATCATCGCACATTTAGTTGCTCGAATTGCATGTAATACAGACAATTAATTATATTTGATTTTTATCATTTTTTCAAGGTTTAGTCAAACTAAGTAGATGCTCGTCACACCTTAGTGAAGCCAAATTTAACTGATCCGTGTGATGAGAGTGTGTTATACGGGTTCTAAATTTATTCTTTAGGGGTAGGTATACAACGTGACTGTTAAATTATCATTTTTTTCATAATTTTAAGCCGATAATAATAAGTAAATTTAATCACTTAATCATTACTTTAATATTCATTTTCACGTGTAGGCTCAAACTTCCTTTTAATATATGAAGCCCAACATGGAATATTTTATTTAAATTAGAGGTAAATTAATGGAGTCAATGTTCGATCTCTAGACATTTGGCTCTGATACCATATTAAACCACAATTTTTCCCAAAAGGTTAAACTTATGAAAAAAATAGTAATTTCACACTTAATCATTACTTTAACAGTGACCTTGCCTTGGTAGAGTTTCTCATCATTAAAAAAATAAAAAATAAAAAATAAAAAACAGAAAAGAAAATGAAAAATGAAAAATGAAAAATGAAAGAAAAAGAGAGACTTTGGAGGAATCAACACATGGGTCCTGATTTTCAGTTCATATCACCTTTAGGTCCAGCTCAAATCAATTGCTGATACTTGGTATTAAAAAATTTAATATTTTTTGATTCTTCATTAGGATTTTATGATTTAACATTTAAGATTAGGACCTCACTTTTGATACTAAAAGTTATAAAGCAATTTTTCATGCAAAGGAAGCCTATTGTAATGAAAATTGGGTGAGCACGGCCAAATTGCGACCACATTAGCACATTTTTATTTTTTATTTTTTTAAAGTACATGAGTAACAAATCAGAAAAGAAAGAACAAACTAAGCCTCAAAATGTTAGAATATATTTGAATGACCCTAAAGTTAAGGACTTGATGAAAGCAAATAGAGCATAATGTAGAAATTTGATTATAATTTGATTAGATTAGCCTAACTTAAGAATTTGATTATGATTTGATCACCTTAAATTAAGGGATTTGATTAAGATTACATGTAAGTTTTATAAATAGATCATTCTTTACTGTAAACACATCAAAGCAATAAGAGCATAATGTAGTCATTTAGACTTTATTTGTGGACATAAAATCTTTGTGCCCCCCTCTCTCACACACACAAGTATTCTTTTAACTTCGACAAGTTTTAAACGTTATGCACACACAAGTACACAAGTATTCTTTTAACTTTGACAAGTTTTAAACGTTATGCAGATAGTGGTCCTGGAGACCAAGACTGCCAAGGCAGCAACTTTAGATATTCTGACAACACATTGCATACCTTCAGCAATGTCTGATGACCTCGAGACTTGAGTAAAGATTTTGGGGAAGGTACAGAAGATTACTCCATTAGTAATCCTTGCAGTTCACCATTTGCTTGGCTCCGTCTTATTAATCTTTGTAAACGTTGGATCTGAATTATTGGGTGTTGAGATTTTTCATTTATACTTATATTCATAAATTTTGTTTTAACGGGTAGAAAAAGGTGGGGAGGGAGGTGAAGATGGCGTTCCTAGATCCAGAAAATTTCGTGATTTCAGTTTTATTTTTTATTTTGGGTAGGAGCTTACCAGGTATATCTTTCATTTTATTTTCCAGTAAACACTTTTTTAGATTTATATTATATTGGTTAATGTACTATACCCGCATGGTGTATACGATTAATTTCAAGTAATGTTACTCTTAAAATTCATTTATCACATCAGTTGATGATGTGTGTTTTAAGTGGCTTTAAGCATATTTGTCGATGTAAAATAGGTGTGAAAAGTTATAGAAAATATCTGAACATTTTGTCCTCTTCCACTCTAGAGCCTCGTTCACATGCATACATGTTCTCATGGGCGTGTGCATGACACATGCGCAGATTAAACCCAAACAAGTGCTCTTCACATGAATGTGATTGAGCCTGAAATTTTGCTCGAGAGAAAGTGATCTTGTGACCACAAGTGTTCATATGATTCGATTCAATGGAACTAGGTGCTGAACAATTTGTAACATGCTTTTATACAATCGCTTACACTTGCCCTTTATTGCTTTCAGTTTTATAGCTCTGCAATAGAGGGACCTTTTGGGTCGTAGATGGAGATTCCAGGCTATTGACTCCATAGTCTTCACCTATCTCTTCTTTTGCTTTACCCCACATCACAGTGTAGAAGCCGATAGATATTATTGTTGCTCCAACAAGACTGTAAAATGCATAAAAATAGCAAGTTGAATTCAGAACAAGAAGCAATGGACGAGCTAAAGCATGGTTTCTTCTTAATAATTGATAGAGGTTTTTCTTCTTTTGGGAGAGGGTGAGGGAGTTATTCAATACCTGCCAAGATGGAGAGTATCACCAAGGAACATAACACCCATGGCAACAGCGATGGCAATCGACAAGGGCTTGAACATCGCTACATAGACAGGCCCCTTCAAGTGCAACGCCCATGCATGAACTGTATTGTTCACACATGACCCGAAGAGGCCCTAGATCGAGAAAACCCACTTTAAGACATCAGAGAAAGATGATATAATTAAACTTTTAAGATAAATGATGATTTAATATTAATTTCTTACCGAGCACACAACTGAGACCAAGGCTATATTCGGCCCCAATATCCAAGCACTAGAATTTCTTTCTGTAATTAAACCTACAACTGCAGCAATGAGGCTCACACTTAGATTGTAAAAGAATATCACTGTCAGTTCATTCGGGTACTCCTTCATGATTTGTGTCTGCAAAAATACAGAAGTATAAGCTTCATTTTTTCATTAATTTCTACAATATTTGCAAATCCCATCATTGAAAAGTATTTTGAAACTGGGGTTTAAGGTAATGGGCAGGAAATTCACCTGAACAATGTACCATAGTGGAACCAAAATATATTCAGCTGTAAGTAGAAGGCCACCAATTACCCAATCTGATTTTAATGAGTTTAGAGGTTGATGAAGTGAAGCAGATGATGGTTGAGAAATGACGATAGGCGGGCCTTTGTAGAGGGTCACTACAAATGCACCTGATATTGAAACTATGGTGCCCAAGATTTTAGCCAAACTGCTTGTGCCTCTCAAATCTATCTTTTCCATCCTTCAATGCCAAAAAGAGAAATAAAGAAAGAAAAAGATGAGAATAATAAAGTAGTGAGGGGTCCTCTTCCCTCGTAAGATTTTGATACAACTATTACCTTAAACTATCATTAAACTATCATTAAACTATTTAAACTATTTCCACCCAAGTGGTTTAGCAGTCACTTTTTCACCCAAGTGATATAACTTTTTCACCCAAGTGGTTTAGCAGTCACTATCATTAAACTATTTCCATCATTCAGTCTTTACATGTTACCAGAATTTCTTGAAATTCTCAAATTCAGACAGGAAATGAGACGAAGTGCCCAGGCAGATTTTCAAGCCTTGGAGCTCGAGGTCACCTCTCTCCTCTGAAATTCGGACAACAAAATAGAGAGAATCCCAATCCATTTATCGAGAAAGAAATAATGAAAAAAAGAACATGTTTAGGCAGCCCAAAACAGGCAACTAGCATGGCAAAACAGAGTTAGATGCAAAAAGTAACTCCCTTCAACTTTATCAAAGGCAAACGGGATATTTTGATGCCAATATGGGCCGTTTGATCTTTTAACACATGAGGGTATTTTTGGTAGCTAATTGAAAGAGTGGGAAAAAGAACCTGAAAAGGATGGCAAGGATGAAGGTGAAAGCTGGCACCAGGTTGCTGATGGCTGAAGCTAGTGTTGGAGAGCTGAAATTGATGCCTGTATACCCCATGATCTGAGACGAACTCCTGCTCCCAACCCAACACAAATCCAGATTGAAAATAGAAATCAGAAAGGAAACAAAAATGAGAAAATTCTGGGCTTTCAAAGTGAAATAACGAAAATAAAGCCTGACTGATCCTACAAAAATCATGGGTCTGTTTTGTATTCCATCAGAACTGCATGAGTTAAATAAACTATACCCAATGAGCCCAAGAAGACCAATTTTGGAGAGTATGGAAAAACTAAGTGGAGGAAGCACTCTTGATCTGCAAAGGCATATAAACAACCAATTGAGTTGAAATTTGTAATAATAATAGCAGGGAGGGAGGAACAGAGAGAGAGAAACAGAGAGAGACCTTTGAGAGATAAAGGGTGCAGGGAGGAGGATAATAGCAGCAATGGCATAAGCATAGACAACAAAGACATGGTAGCTCATCCCCTTCAAAGTGGCCGCCTTGAAGAGTGTGTTTAAGCCAACGTTGGTGCATTCCATGGTCACCATGGCCGAAAATGGCAGCACATCCCTGTAATAATCTCCCCTAGCCATTTCTTGCTCACGCACACCAAACCCCCCTCCCCACGCACAGAGAGACAAAGACTGGAGCTTCGATTGGTGCTATCTTGACAATATAAGGGGGGACGCGAGCTATTATTCGTTAGTGCTGACATGACAGTGAAAGGGGAAAATGTTGGATTGCTACTTGGCTTTTCTGTCCTTCGGGAAAAAAGAAGAAGATAAAGACTTCCAATTTATATATTTTTTTTGTTTGCTTTTTTTTTTTTTTTTTTTAAACCATCTTTAAAAACTAGTTTGCAAATGTTAATATTACACTTACTACTATGCTATGGAATTGATATCTACGGTGGCCTAATCTATTAACATTGACTCGGTTGTAGCACCTTTTTTTTTTTTTTTTACGGTTTTACTCACCTATCAATATTCAATTATTTAATATTATACATATATATATATATATATATAATATCAAGACATTATAATCTAACATATAGGTTGTTCTCTATGTGATTCGATTACAAAGCCTCAAGCCATTCAATTTCTTACCCAACAAGGTGTGTTTAATCTCATACTCAAGTGATAGTTGACCTTTATATCAAATGATACAAACTTCAAGTATAACTCACGCTTATAAAGAAATGAAAGCTCAAAATTTTATATACAAAGCGACATGACTTGTATCATATTATAGGTAGCTTGAGAAGGATTTTTCTCTCTTTTTCTTTTGGGTAAATGGAGTGTGAAACGGATCTTCCATAAAATAGTTTAGCACGTCAAGTGTTGTTTTTGAGACATTATCAAAGTCATATGCTAATAAAAACTATATATGTAGCATAGGGTAATTAGTGCATCACTAAACAACAGTGGCGTGTCGTTTTCTTGTCAAATCATGATAATTGATATGCCTCTCAATAATGGAGGCACCACCTTGAGTCAAAAGCCCAAATCCAGCCTGACTCAACTCTCACTTAAAAAATAAAATAAAAAAACAAATCTCACATATTATACGTAAAGCATTATAAACAAATAAAAAAAAAAAAAAAAAAACAGATAGCGTGCCATTATGTATTTACTTTGGATTCACTTTAGGGTATGTTCCTTGACTGGGAGGGGGACCCCATATTTTGGGGAATGTGGCACACACACGCTCTCAAGCAAAGCCAAAAGGAACTATTTAAACTACCAACACGACACAATTTCTTGGGCGCAGTGTATTTGTGGGACACCATCCCTAGTCTTTTGCATATCTCGATAGGAATTTGGATTTGGTTTAATTAACCGTTTTGTATGTAAGAGGGTAAGTGGGGTTTGCCTTTGTTTGGACAGTCCAAGCAGGTGCATGCTTGATCAGTCTAGGGTTTACTTATCGTCTCACATTTAGTTGCTCACATTGTATGTAATACATACAGTTAATTATATTTTATTTTGATCATTTTTTCAAGGTTTCAGCCAAACTAAGCATCTAGTGAAGCCAAATTTAACCGATCCGTGTGTTGAGAGTGTGTTATACTTGTTCGAAATTTATTCTCTAGGGGTAGGTACAAAGTGACCGTTAAATTATCACTTTTTTTGTAAGTTTAAACTGATAAGAATAGGTAAATTTAATCACTTAATCATTACTTTAATATTCATTTTCACGTGTAGGCTCAAACTTCTTTTTAATATGTGAGGTTCAACATGTGAAATATTTAATTTAAATGAGAGGTAAATTAACGAATTCAATATTTGATCTCCAGACCTTTGACTCTAATACCATGTTAAGCCATAATTTTTCCTAAAAGGTTAAACTTATGAAAAAAGTGGTAATTTCACACTTAATCATTACTTTAACAGTGACTTTGCCATTGTGGAGTTTCTCATCATTAAAAAAATAATAATAATAATAATAATCATTAAAAAAAAAAAAGAGAAAGAGAAAGAGAAAGAAAAAAGAAAAAAGAAAAAAAGAAAAAGAGAGACTTTGGAGGAATCAACACATGGGTCCTGATTTTCAGTTCGTATCACCTTTAGGTCCAGCTCAAATCAGTTACTGATACTTGGTATTAAAAAATTTAATATTTTTTTGATTCTTCATTAGGATTTTATGATTTAACAATTAAGATTAGAACCTCAATTTTGATACTAAAGTTATAAAGCAATTTTTCATGCAAAGGAAGCCTGTTGTAGTGAAAATTGGGTGAGCACAGCCAATTTGCGATCACATTAGCGCATTTTTATTTTTATTATTATTTTAAAGCACATGAGTAACAAATCAGAAAATAAAGAACAAGTCATCGTGCCGTGGGATAACTCAATCGGCTGTGAACCACATTTAATGAAGTGAAAGTCATTAGTTAGAATCTCTTTTTTCCATTTCCCTTACGTGGACATGTCAAAAAAAAAGAAAAAATAAATAAATCAAAATGTTAGAGTATATTTGAATAACCCTAAAGTTAAGGATTTGATGAAGATTAGATTAGCCTAACTTTATAGAGTTAATTATAATTTGATCACCTTAAATTAAGGAATAGAACATTCTTTATTATAAACATATTAAAGTAATAGGAGCATAATGTAACCCTTTGTGCTTTATTTGTGGACATAGGTCATAGACCAAACCACTTAAAATCTTTGTGTCTATTTTATTTTTATTTTTGCTTTTATTTTTATTCATTTATGAATTTCTTCGTGGTATCATAGCAATATAGGCTAATGCCAATACTCGATCCGGTGGTCTTGTGAATTTTATTTTTCTTTCCTCTCCTTCTTTTGATTTATTGTCTTATTCCAGATAGTCAATACTTTTACAAATCTCATCACCATAGATCTTGCATTGTATTCGACCAAAAAAAATAATAAATAAATAAATCACTGTGTTGGTCTTTTGGCTTTCTGTTATTTGGCATGGTTTTGTTATTTGGCGTGAGTTGCCAAATTTGATGGCACGTATGGTCCTCCAAGGCTTGGAAATCCCAAGTGCTGCCAAGATTTCCTTTTATCACCTTTATTGTGCATAAGTGGCCGAAGCAATCTAGAGATGTCCACTATGTGTGTGCAGAAGAAGCAAATTCGGCCGTCTATGTCTGAGCCACTCATATGTTCCTTGCTTCAGAAACTTCATCCGTTTGAAGAACACCCAAACAAGCCACAAGCAAGGAGAGATTGTCGATAAAGTTTTCCAAAGCCAAAGTAAGGAAGATCATCAAGAGAGACTACGACAACAGTGCTTTGATTTTTTAGGTTGTCTTTATACTTTGTTTTGGGAATGCGATGTCATTCCACGGAGAACAAATTGAAAAAAAAAATAAAAAAGAAAAAAAAAATTGAAACCGAGAAAAAAAAAAATCGAAATAGGCCAGCAAAGGTCTATTGTTGTCATTTGTTGACCTTGATCGATATTTGGCCATTTGTTGGCCCAATATCTTCAGCCTTTGTAGTATTGTTTAACACCTAGGCCTATTTCAGCTTAGTTGGCTTTTATTTCTGGCCCATAGTTGGCTCATTTTTCTTCGGCCTTTGGCCCCATTTCAGCCCACAGTTGGCTCTCTTTTTAGCCCAAAGTTGGCTCTCTTTTAGCCCATAGATAGCCTTATTTTGTATTGTTATTTAAAGTGTTGCCGACCGCCTCTGAGAAAAAAAAAAAAAAATCAATCAAACTCAAAGTTTTCAAGATCTTACACCTTGAGTTTGAGGAAGGATGTTAGAGTATATTTGAATGACTCTAAAGTTAAAGATTTGATGAAGATTAAATTAGCCTAACTGTAGGGATTTAATTATAAGATGTCCTACACCAATTTGTAAGTTTATGTGTATTTACCACATTAATCATCGAACAATTAAATTTGACTATGACTAACATAGCAATATCACATGGATTGTTACATTAATTTGTAAAGAATTATAGCAAGAACTGTATTACCCGAACATTACATTTGTCTCATATATTTATTGAGATACCTCTTCAATAAAAAAAAAAAAAAAAAAAACCAAAATCAGATGGGTTTGTGCTCCACTACGTATATGAAGTAGCCCACTTTTTCTGGTCTTTTTTTTATGTTGGATTTGACACTCGTACTTACACTTGTAATAGTATCCTTTTAGAAGACAATCAGAAGCAATAGAATGAAGGACTTCAGCTAGCATTCGCCTGCATACCTTTGACTTTGTTGCTTTTCAACAAAGGGGTCTTTCCAGCAAATGAAGATCCCAATGTACCAAAGCACTCCTCGCTCGATTCTTCTTCTTTTGCTTTTGCCCATATCACAGCATAAAACCCAAGTGATAGTATTGTTGCTCCAACAACACTGCAACATAAGAGGAAGAAAAGAAGGAAGATGAATCTGGAGAAAGTTAAATACAAGGGAACTAACACAAGTAGTTGCTGGAGAGAGAGAGAGAGAGAGAGAGAGAGAGAGAGTTATATACCTCCCAAGATAGAGAGCATCACCAAGGAATATGACACCCATAGCAGCTGCAATGACAATTGACAATGGCTTGAAGATTGATATATACACAGGCCCCTTCAAGTGCAAGCCCCATGTGTGAACAACAGCGCTTAAGCATGAACCAGTGAATCCCTGATCGATCGGAGAGAATTAATAAACATTTTTTACCATTGAATATACACGTGCGAGTGTAGAGAGGTTTGAGACCCACTTAGAAAAGAAGATGATATAAGTATGACGTGTCTCAACATGCTATATTATTGGCTCATGCCTAAAAGACTCCCCAAGTACCAATCTCCTTAACACTTACAGAGTATATAATGGCGACAAGGGTTATATCAGGCCTTAGTCTCCATGAACTTAGGTTTGCTTCTGCTAATAAACATACTGGTGCAGATATAATTGTGGCACACAAGTTGTATAAGAAGACCACAGTTAGCTCTGCTGGATATATTTTCATAACCTGCGTCTGTAAAGTGCCAAAGAATCACATTTAGCTTTTTCAATTTTATCTCATTAAGTTTGCCAAATCAAAATGTATATGACACTGAGAATTCAAAGAATTCCCTTGCAAAATACCTGAACAATGTACCAGATAGAAATCAGAAGGTACTCAACAGCAATTAAAAGGCCACCTATGATCCAATTCGTTTGTGATCCCAGAGGAGAATGAACTGAAGGGGATGGTGATTCAGATGAAGCTGATATGAGTGTAGGGCCCTTGTAGAGAACTACCACCAATGCACCTGATATTGATACTATGGTGCCCATGATTTTAGCCTGAGTGATTGAGCTTCTCAAAGCTACTTTTTCCATCCTTTTTGATGCACCCCATAAAGGTCAAAAGGAGAGAAATTAAAGAAGAAAATTTGGTGAGGTATCAAGTATCAATTATAGTTTTTTTCAACACAATCAATGATTAAAAAGATGACTTCATGGACGTAAAGAGCAATGAAATAGGCACTATCATTATGTCTTTCTTTTTCTTAAGGTACAATATATAGAGGGAATTATTTGTATTTCTTAGGTTTTAGTGTTGGCAAATTCAGTGACAAAACAGGTTAAATTGTAGATTTTCGTCTAGGGTTGAGTCGGTATAAAATGCATGTCAAGAGAATGCTGGAATTGAAGATTTGAAAGACTTTGATCGCAATCTAATCCATCGAGCCAGTGTAATTAGTCTAGTACAAAACCCTATGAGGTTCGGTTGCAGTTTGTTCGATCAAAGTGGTGCAACAGTTCACATTCAAAATCTATAAAGGGTTCAATTGCAATTAGATTGCACTTCGTTCAATCGCGAGAGAGGGTCGAGTCACCCCAAATGGCCAAAAAAAACATATAGTAGTTAAGGGAATATACAAAGCTAAAAATATACAAATAAAGTCTCAATAATACACCAAGAAAGGACCATGCATGAAAAGTATAGCTTCTTACTTTATCTTTATAAAACCACCTCCATTTTGTAATTTTTGTACCCATATCAGATATTTAATCATCCAGTGCCATGACATTGCCCAAATAGTTTTTTATGGAATGCTCATAGTAGCTAACCAATCAAATGAATTCCTCGTGACAAACATATCTTTCCAAACAGAAAAAAACAAATGCAGCATGAATAAATGGAAACATTATTATAGTAAAAGTGATTTTCATAAGCAATGGTATTTGTCGTTTACAATCATTGCAGACCAACCGATGTTTTATTGAATATTTAATCTAATTGAGATGTAAATGACATAGACATATGATAATTAAGAAGATGAAAAACCTGAAAATGACGGCAAGTATGAAGGTAAAAGCCGGTGACAGGTTGCTGATGGCGGAAGCAAGAGTTGGTGAACTGTACTCTATACCTTTGTAGCCACATAACTGACTTAAAACCCTGCTCTCCCAAACATAATTAAGGAAGATAAAAACATCAACATCCTGTTCTTATTATCTCCAAATTAATGACAAAAATCAAACTTGGAAAGCTTGTAATTTGGGTGGTAATTTCGTACCCAAGCACTCCAAGTAGGAAAATTTTGTAGAGGAGAGACAACTTGAATGTAGGAAGCCCTGCTGTTCTGCAGGTACCAATTAAGTAGCATTTTACCATATTTTCAATGTTATATTCTTAGAGGGAAGCTATGATATTGGATGGAAAGTTAAGAAACATACCGACGAAAGATGAAGGGCAAAGGGAGAAGAACAAAAGTAGCTATTGCGTAGGAATAGGCAACAAAGACGTAGTAGCTCAAACCTTTCAAAGTGGCTGCTTTGAATAAGGTGTATAATCCCATGCCGGAGCACTCTACTCCTACCATGGCTGAAAATGGCAGAACTTCCCTGTAAAAGTAGCTCTGTGCCATTCTTTCTCTGTCTCTGTCTCTCTCTTTTTCTTAGTGCTTTCTATTGCTTCTGAGCAGCATCACTATGCAACATCATTTTGACAGTGGAGGGACGGACTAAGTAACTTTCATTTGTTTGCTTCTTTCTTTTTATTATTATTATTATTATTATTTTTATTGTCAATTGTGCTTCAGATGTTACCTTAAATACTATTGTTTGACTGCTTCTGTGACCTTGTTTTTTATAATAAAATTATTTTTAATACCAAAGACCATATCTCAATCTTATTTTGTGTTGGATAGTTGGGAAAAAGTCAACAGAGCTGGTGGTTGGTGCCAACTCATTTGTCTTTAGTTTCAAGAGTTCTCTACCTGCTCTAGTCTGACAAGGATTAAGGAAATTCAATTCTAAAAGTCTAGGATTAAGAAAATGTCATTGGAAAAAGGTAGTTCTAGATCAGGAGGCAATGTTGTTGTATTTCTGATTGAGAAAAACTTTGATAGCTCAAGGAACAAATGGCTACCAAGACAATCCACGTGCATAACATATGTCCACTTCGACCATTGAATAATCAAAATTGGACTCTTCTCTCACAAAAGGCAGTCATCCAAAACCAAAAGGTACATGTTGACAGCCACAACACATAATACTCGAAACAGAAGCTTTCAAGCTCTCTACGTCTCTCTAATCGCAAGCATACAAATAAGTTGTTTGTCTTTGTGTATTTGCATGTGCGCGCGTAAAGATGGCCATACTCTTCTGTCTCTGTCTAAATAAATTTCCTGGTTCCCCTGCATTACTCAGGTTTTACACTGGTGATTCTGGGAGGAACAGAAGGCCAAATCAGCAGCACCATGCCAGGTGCTTTCAAATTTAGCATGATAGCAATCGCGGCCACCCCCTGTAATCCTACCCTCCAAGTTGCCATGTTAAACAAACAAATCCTCTTTGGAATTCTTCCCATTGTATGTCAAGAGAACCGATTCCTTTAAGAGAAAGGACAAGTTGCAGATAACCCCCAAAAAAAAAAAAAAAAAGTTTTTTAAAGTTTATTTTATTATTTTGGTTTTTAAAAAAATAAAGGGTATTATAGGAAAGCTGATAAAAAAAGTGGCAAGTGGCCACTTTTCCATCCAAGTAGACAACAACCACTAACGTAGTGGCTTAAATGCAATAAAATGGTAGTTTGATGGACTGAAGTGTCACAACTGTCAGCTTGTAGGGCTTTATAAAAAATAGTTGTCAATTGAGGGATCAACTAAAGCAATTTAACCCAAAATTAATTCCATATTGTTTTTTTTTCCAATCTCCAAGCAATTAAGCGCTCCCAATTTGTTTTTTTCACTCAGTTCTGATATTCTGTTGAATAGCATTGCTCTTGTCAATTCATCTCTCTCTCTATAGCTAACTTGAGCTCCTTTCATCGCTTAGGCAAACAGTGGTTTACAAAGAAAGGCTGCCAAAGAAGCAACTCCTTAATTAATTTTATCCTTTTCTGAAGAAAGCAAAAGAATGATTGATTGGTGGCAAAAGCTTTGGCCATAGAGACACAGATATCTTACAAAAACGTATGCCTTGCTTTGAACTTATGCTTTGTTCTGTAGTTAAAATTACACTTGAGGTATTAGAATTACAAGTAGGTGCTGAACAATGTTTCACCAGCTAGCACTCATCTACATACATGATACATCTATTCTACATCTATTCTACATACCTTCAACTTTACATCTTTGCAACAAAGGGGTCTTATCAGTTGATGAGGGTTCCAAGCTACCAAAGCCACAATCCTCACTCATTTCTTCTTCTTCTTCTTTTGCTATTCCCCATATAGCAGCATAAAACCCAATTGATATTATTACTGCCCCAACAACACTGCAAAATCAGGAAGAAAAAAAAAAAAAAACCAAGTGAACTACGAAGAGATATACACAAGTTATAGCAAATAGTAGTTGCTTCTTTGAATTGATTGAAATGCTCAACTCCCAAGAGAGAGAGAGAGAGAGAACTCTATACCTCCCAAGATATAGAGCATCACCAAGGAATATGACACCCATAGAAGCTGCAATGGCAATTGACAATGGCTTGAAGATTGATATATACACAGGCCCCTTCAAGTGCAGGGCCCAAGTGTGGACAACAGTGCTGAAAGATGAAGCAAATCCCTGCTCAGAGAGAATTTGTCCGGTAAGACATTACCAATATAGCCTGGCTTGGCAAGGAAGTCCATTAGTTTCTTACCGAGTATACAATGGCAACTAATGCTATATCAGGCTTTAGTCTCCAAGCGCTCAAGTTTGTTTCTGCAATTAGACATAGTGGTGCAGATATAACAGTCCCACACAATACGCACAAGAAGACCACAACTATCTCCGATGGATATATTTTCATAACTTGAGTCTGTAAAATGCCATAAAAATCAAAATTAGTGCTTTTGAATTCTTTTGAGTTGTATTTGAAATGAGAATTCACCTAGGAAAGTACCTGAACAATGTACCACATTGAAAATAGAAGGTACTCAACAGCAAGTAGAAGGCCACCTATGACCCTATTTGTTTGTGATGAGCCCAAAGGAAAATGATGTGAAAGGGATGGTGGTTGAGAAGAGGTTGATATGATTTTAGGGCCCTCATACAGAACAATTACCAGTGCACCTGATATTGATATTACGGTGCCCATGATTTTAGCCCGAGTATTTGAGCTTCTCAAAGCTAGCTTTTCCATCCTTTTTGAAGCACCCAGATATATAAGGTTAAAAGGAGAGAAAATAGAAAGTTCTGATGAGTGATGACAGTAACCAATAAGAAATGCATTTAACAAATTGAAGTTGGTGATTAAAGAACTGACTACAAGGACTTACAGTTTGAAATAATAATTGTGCAATGATCAATGACAAATCCATACTTGGCCATGTTTGACAATCCATAATAATTGTGTAATGATCAATGACAATCCATATAAGCCATGCTTTGCACAATCTTCTATGAGAGAGAGGGATGTAATTGTTCTCTGACCATGGAGAGAACTCTAAACTTCATAGGCCTAAATTGAAATACAAAACCTCTCCCTGTCAATTTCAAACCATAGAAAACTTTCAGCCTCTACCAATTTGGTAGATTACCACTGGAGTTTGCCTGAGGAGGAAATTCTATAAAAGAAGGCCAAAGTTTTGGAGCTGTTGCAGCGAGAGACAAACAAGTCATTTATTGGGTTTGCAAGTCTGTGTCTAGACTACAAAACTTTTGTAAGTATAGACTGATTGTAACAATTAATTCTTTTATAGTGAAAAAAATCCTGGGATTGGCTACCCTAGGAGTGGTTTTCTTTTGAAGAGTTCTTCAAAAGTTCACTTTGTCACTAAAATCCTTGTGTCGATTCTGTTTTATGCTTGCTTAGATTGTGTTGATTATAAGTATGGTAATTGATTTTTTAAATTGTTAGTTTGGATCAAATTGCTTTTTTCATAAAGTGTGTATGTAAATCGACAGTGGGGTTGGGGTACAATGTCTTTGTTTTATAGCTTTAAAACAAAGAGATACAAATCTAATCATGGATGGCCCATCACATTGCTTAAAGACCATTCAGTGGAATGCATCTTTATAATAACTAATCAAATGATTCCTGGCAACAACATGCAAAAAAAAAACAAAAACAAATAATGAACTCCTCCTAATGACTTTCATAAGCAGAAGATTTAGTCCTTAATAACCATTGAAATAGCCGGTGGGTTAACAATTCCTCTCCACTAATCACATGGCCAAAGCTAAGAGACACATTGCATAAAACAAAAGCAACAATATAATAAACAGAAACTCCAGGGAAAATTCAGAGAGAAAGAAGGAAACCTGAAAATGACGGCAAGCACAAAAGTAAAAGCTGGTGTGAGGTTGCTCATGGCTGAAGCAAGAGTGGCAGAGCTGTATTCTATACCTTTGTACCCACAAATCGTACCTACAGACCTGCCCTCTCACAGATAATCAGCATAAATTCTCCAACCCACAAAATAAATATACCAGAATAGCTTGTTGGGGTATTATTTTCTTACCCAAGAACTCCGAGGAGAAAAATTCTGTACAGGAAAGACTGCTTCAATGGAGGAAGCCCAGTCGTTCTGCAAAAAAAAAAAAAGATTTCAGACCATGTGCTTCTCGTTGGGTTAATGAAGAATCTTTTAATTAGGAGAATCGGGTTTAATTAACTAAGAGAGAGACCCTGTAAAGATGAAGGCGAAGGGGAGAAGAACAAGAGTGGAGACGGCATAAGAGTAAGCATTGAAGGCGTAGTTACTCATCCCCTTCATAGTGGCTGCTTTGAACAAGATGTTTAAGACAACATTTGTGCACTCCACGGTAACCATGGCTGAAAATGGCAGAACATCCTTGTAAAAGTAGTTCCGGGACATCTCTCTGTGTCTCTCTCTCTCGCTCGCTCTCCTTCTCTCCCTCCCTCAATGATTTATATTATACCTTTGCAGCTCCCTCCATTAAGTCATTAACGTGAAGTTAAGGAAATTAAAAAAAAAAAAGTCGCTGAAGTGACGTCATTGTTTTACTTTTGATGACAAAAAATGGAAGTGGGCAACTAAAATTGACTGGTAACTACCAAAAACCGGTTGGTCAGAATCATTTTGTTGAATTTTTGAAGTATGACCATCAACCCCGAATAAAATTTTACATGGAATTTGATTGCTTCACCAACAAATTTTCTTTTAAATTGGGTTCGAAGGACGACCCCATTTATTAAAATGAATGCACGTGAAATAGTAATTATAAATATTCAACTTTCATTTCATTTCATACGACTTGGCTAATATAATAGTGATCATCAATCCTTAGATTTTTCATTTTTTTAATAAAAATTGATCCAATGATTTATAAATACTATTACATCATCCCAATTGTATAAGAGTGAGATAAAAATTGAGTATGTAGCATTACTCAATGTGAAAAACATACATGCTCTGTTAATCATATTAAAAATACACATATAAGGAGGTGTCGGTTCATTTTTATTTTAATTCTTTTTTAAGCTAAACAATCCAACCCAATTTAGAAAAAACTTCTTTTAACATTTCTGGGACTTAGGACTGTGGAGCTATGAGCCAAAATTTTTAGTACAGGTTGTATAAGAAACTGACAAAAATTTAGAGATTGCTGGCAAGAATTGCAGATATGCAAATCAAATTGATAGAGATGTGTTGATTATTTGCTCCTCGACTTGATTTGTGTTTTACAATTGCAAGTCCATTGACAAGCCAAAAATTGGGTCACATCAAATGACGCCAGCTACTGTATTACACAAATGATGATCAGATCCACACCAAAAACCATTCAACATTCTCGTATTATTACATTTTTAACTTCATCTGTTTCTTCCAAAGTAATAATGCTACACTAGTACAAAACTAAGCTTAAATTTGGCCCTCACTTTAACTGCATTTCTGATAAGTTCTTAAATGAAAATGCTAAAAAGACAAAAGGAGAGAGGGAGAGGGAGATGGCAACTTATGATATATATATACACCAAAAAAGAATGAACAAAAATGATATGACATCCAGAATAGACAGGTTTCAGCTCTTCCTCCGCTTTCTTCTCAGAAAAGGCATAGCGCTCAGACCTCCTACAGATGTCTTTCCAGTATCATCTCTAGTATTCTCCTGCAAGGACCCCCACCCCTTTGAATTACCATCATTACTTAAGGCATTTAGATGGTCCACATTCGAAGCGGTATCATCTGCGTCCATCTTCCCTCTATCTTGAAGTCCATTCAAGGCACCTTTGGGGACCAAGTTAGAATGAACTGAACCATTATCAATATCATCAGCTTCATCCACGAAACCAGGGCGATGGGATAGGTCAGCATTTCCTGAGGCAGTAGCTGAAGCCAGGCCATGAGCTCCATCTGTGTCATTTTCTGGCTCACCTTCATCCAAGCAAAACCCACCTCCCATGTTGAGGTAATCCTTAGAAAACTCGGCCTCAAAAGATGGATCGCCACACTGGGTCGCATCTGGTTGACTGATTTCACATTTGTCAGTGCATAAGCCATCTCCCATTTCAAGAGAGTCTCCATGCAAGCACTCCTCAAACGCAGGTTGTCCTGCATTATGACCAGCAGCTGCATCTCCGCATACAACCCGGGCCGAAGATATATCTTGCTCTACTGCCTCTTCATCCGAGCATTCTTTATTGCTTTGGTCTGATGATTTGTCCACATCGTCAGCTTCAAAGTGATTCACAGTGTAATTTACAGGCTTCCGAACTCGCATTGACTGAAAGATAGAAGTAGGACAATAAACAGAGATGAATCATTGAAGTTGGGTAAGGGCGAGAAAGAAAAGACAAACAAATTATTCTCTTCAATCGCACTAACATGTCAGATATCAATCTAAATTGAATGGTAAAGCACAGCGTGGAATCGAAAAAAAGGCTTGGTGCCACATAATTCCACGATGATGATACTTCCTTGTATTATTAAAAGAGCACAGAAAAGATTGTAGCTTACCCTTCGCACTTCGTCTGGCCCTTCTAACTTCTCCACAAGAACTTCTCGCTCGTCATCATCACTGTCACCACTACTGCTTTCACATGGCTCAGAACCAGAACTTCTTTTTCCCCTTCCTCTTCCTATTCCCTTGCCTCTCCCTCTTCCTCTGCTTCTTCCATTCCCACGTGATGCTCTGCTGTGACTTCGCCTGCCTTGTGCCTCCATAGGTGATTCTGTACTCATCTCTGTAGATGGAACAGGCTCTCCAGTATTCCTCCTTTTCCTTGAATGCTTAAGTGTTGATTTGTCCACATAGTTACTTTGGTTCTGAACATCACTCTGATCTAGTTTCTTTGACGGTTTCTCTGACTTGTTATCAACTGGGCTTACTCTTCTTTTCTTTCTACTTTTGGAAACCTCTTGCAAGGGATCATCCATCAACTCCGAGGTTTGGTTTCCAGTGATTCCTTTAACGGCTTTATTAATTCTCTTACTACGAATTTTCGCAAATCGTTCATTGAAAGTGTAAAACGCTTCCAACCGCAATTGAGTCTTCATCAAAAAACAGATGTTATCAGAATTATTTTTCAAGATGAGAAAAAGGATTGAAATCATAACCCAGGATGTTTGATAGCCAACTAAATAAAGGTTGCTCAGGTTATATGCACCAAATAATTTTGATTTAAAATTAGGTCATGGTAGAGATGAGACTGCCTGTGTGTGTGTGCACGCATGTGAAAGGGTAAGAGAAGAGAGGAAGTGCATAAGCGCCTGACCTCGTGTTTGTTGTACTCCTTCAGAACAGGTACTAGCAACTCATCCGCCTTCTGGGTAGCCCACCCAAACCTTTCCCAACACAATCTGTATAAAAAATAAAAATAAAAAATCAGAAATCATCATGTACTTCAAAACTCAATTTGTCAAAAGTGAAAGCACGTGATAATGTCAGAAATTTGGGTGCATTGTTGGCAGTGGAGGCTTGTGTTCTGCCCTTGGCAGGAATAAATCATTTGCAGTGGACTATATGATCTAGCCATGATATAATGGGGTGCATCTAGAAACCATATACTAGGAATAGTGGGCATGGGCTATCACAAAGTTTTTTATAAAGAAATCACACCTGAACCCATACTCTACAAACTGAACATACTCCAAGAGGAAACCAGTCCAACACCAGAAAGATAACTCAAGGTTTCACCAGGAATGTCAAAGCCTGTCTACAAATTTTGATCACTTCCATGGACTATATATGATTTCCCCTTCAGACTAGTATATTAGCAGAAAACTTTAACAGCAAGACAGACATCTTCAATTTATGAGAACAGATTGTAAACGGTGACCCTAGCTGGAAACCTCTAAAATCATGGTCAAGTGCTCATATTTTTTCTGAGCTTAAAAGTGAGAATGATCATCATCTCACGACAAGCTTGAATTCAAACCTAGAAGTTAAATTTCAAGAAACAACTCACTTGCGAAGAACAAAATGATCTGGCTTTCCCCATGTAAATGGCTCAGTTGACTTGTCAACTTGGGGAGAAAAGTAAGCAGAGATAACCACTTCACTTGGAAAAGAAGAAGGAATATGCCAGTTCTTGCTCACATTTCTCTGTTAAAGGGAGAAAATAAATAATAACATTCAAAATGACAGAGCAACCCAAAGTGATTCTTCCATATATAATAATAAGAAGATGGTAGAGGACATGACAATTACATGCTTATCCATAAAAATCTGCTTTATGTCCTGCATGTAAGTTGCAGACTGCTGCTGCTCTTGAGCTTGGGACATGTTTAGGTCAGATGCAGAGACTTCTTCTGTGTTACTTTTTGAGCAATTCAAACCTTTGTCACCAACTTTTGGTCCCCTTTTTTTCGCACTCGATCCTGTTTCTGCATCAAACTTTTTAAGGATGGTGGGATCTGGTGACTCAATCCACTCCCGGAATTTAGAGAGGCCATCTTCCTCAGGAAATGCATTTACAACCTCAATAGCGTTGACAATGCCAATCCCACTACATTAAAATACAACCATTAATGTCTTAAGCTAGCAACCAAATTCAGCAACCTTATAAATGCAAATAAGTAATTTAATTTCTACTATCATAAATGACAAGAAACAATAGCATGAGATCACAATAATGAGTAAAATCACAAAACAAATTATATGCAGCATAGAAAAATCAGATGTATCTGTGGCAAGACCTGACTTTAGAGGTGCAATCACTAGTAAAAGTTCCTAATAGCTGAGGTAATCAGGCCAGCAGCTCTTACTTACCTAACACCTTCAGTATAATCACTTCCAAGAAGCAATGTCATCCGAACTAATTTTTCTCTTGTCAGGCCAAGCTCCTTCTCAATGTCCTGATAACAAAATGCATGAGCAATAGATACAAGCAAATTTCACTGCATAATTTAATTATTCTAAAAAAAAGAAGAAAAAAAGAAGGGGGAAATGGAAAATACAAGGACCCTGAGTAACTGAATGGACTATTGAGAAGGGAAAGTGGGAACAGGAAATAAAGAACCCCAAGTTAATATCAAAGGTGCTGTACACTCCAGTTGAAGAAAAAGAACTCAAAAGATACTTGATATATGCTTCTCACAAAGGCAAATGAAAAAAAAAAAAAAAAAAATCAAAACAATTAAATAAAAAGAAGTACCATAAGAGCAGAAATGATTTTCTCAACCCAAAAAAAAAAAAAAAACAGATAAGGAGATGGTAATTATTTAGGTTTTCTTTAACTCTTGCCTGAGAAAGCTTCACAAAGAAAACTGGAGAAAGGACAAAAAAGAAGAAGATAAGATTACAAATTTAAAAAGTTAAAAAAACATTTATAACTTTTCAATATGAATAGATATATTTGGGACAATAAATATAACAGGAAGAACAGACATGCAGCTCGACCAAATTCAGACCTTCATGAGGTATGTCTCAACATATTTTCGGTCATCAAATATATTCTTGTAAACACTTCTAGCCCCAAACAAAAACACATCAGAGTCATCAGTCACAACACCATCAACAAGGTTTGCAAGTTCCATATAAGCGCATTGAGCTTCTGCTTCCATTGGTGCAATAATATAAGGCAATCCAAACATTTGAAGTAGTTCCTGTAGATTCATCAAAATTATAACAGATTTATCTTTCTGCAGGAAAGACCGTAACTTACTGAAAAAGAGATCATACAGAAAGAGAAAACAAAATACTCAAAATCAACCACCTAACAAAGTATGCATTTGACAAGTAACACATACAATATTCACAGGTGATGGAAAGAAAATGTCATTATTTATAGCTTTCAAATTCATTTCAAGAAGTCAAAAATCTAATAGATGCATCAAGTGCAACAAAATCCACCTTCTTCAATTCAACCACATCAAAGAATCGATACACATTATAGAGTAGTCATAATAGGCATCCTTATATGGAAAGTGAACTTACACTTCAAAATATCAAAAATGAATTCAAAGCCTTTTATGAGCTGTATGCTGTCAATGACGTTTTTTTACTACTGGAATTGGGCCTCCCATTATTGTTTAGTTATTAAGAGATCAGTGAATAGCAGATGTTGACAGAGTGATAATGTGGGTAAAAGCACAAAACATGAAAGGCACTGCAAAAGATAGCAAATCAAGGCAGTCCAACCAATCAGTTAATCATAACCACAAATACTATTCAAGCCTCAAGCATTACAAAATCTGAGCCACGCACCTGGCATTCTGCAAACATCTCGCTGCTGACAGATTCTGCATTACGCTCATGCTTTCTCTGTTCATCTCCTAGATTCAAATATTCTTGATCGAGAATTAGCATTTCCTCATCTAAATTACCCTCTGTGACTTCGACATGCAGATTTTCATTTCCCTCAAAGGGAGAATTGTCCTTGTTGTGCTCCCTTTCCTCAATACTATTGTCAATTATTTCTTCAGCAGCCAACTTCGGCTGAAAATCAAGGTCATCTGTCAAGTCTTTTGTGGATAACTTCATTACAGGAAAGTTGGGGTTAATCATGTCAGGAAAAAGATGCACGGGTGCAGCTTTAGTAACATTGGTCTTATCAGCAATCTGAATGTCATTGGTATTGGCACCAGATATGGTATCAGAAACACGAGAACTACCCTCTGATCCATGGTTAGGAGAGCTAGATAAGCCAGAACCCGCTCTAAAGGTATCCAATAGATGTTCTGTAATCACCTGGACCTCCTTATTTTCCAAAGGAGTTACAGATTCTGCACATGGCATCTCTCTGTCCAAACTCCCACTTTCACTTGCATCTTGCATTGATTGTCCAGAACAAGACCCTGGGTATTTTTCATGTGGCTTAGTTATCAACACCCGCATATTATCAGAATTACATGCTACAGATGACATCAACTGCCTCCCAGGCGAATCACTGGTTTGTAACACAGTTACTCCAGCCACACTATCTGGTCTTTCAACTCCATCCACAATTTCACAAAACGACTCATTTTCTGGAGTACCATTCTTCCCTGGCAAAAGTTCCCCACCTATAGTATTTTTCTGATCAAAGATTCCAATATCTTTATGAACCTTTTCTCCATAATTCTTATCATCTTGAGCTAGTTCAAGATTAGATTCCTTATTCCCTACATGCTCGAGACTTCTCCGAATTGCTTCCTGCAAATCAGTCTCTTCTTCCATATGACCTTTAGAAACTGTTCTCCCTGATTCTGCTTGGCACGAGGAGGTGCTTTTATGGAAGTCACAAACTCCTTCCTCCCATTCCACATCACTCGTGTTACCTTCCTCAAGAGAGGGCTTAGTTTCAGCTCCTCCATCACTAGAGAGACTATTGCCTTTCTCTTTGATGATTCCTTCCTGCTTCCTTGATAAGGCATTTTCAGCAGAAGAGATTTTTATTGGATTCCCTGCTACTAAATGAGCAAATAGATCGTCATCACCATCAAAACACTTGTTCTTCTCGTCATCTTCAAAGGATATCTCCATGGAAGTGTCATTTTTTAACATGGCCTCCTCATTTCTCTCATTCAAGTTAACAGATTCACTATTATCATCGTGTGAAGCTTCTACAGACTGGTCTTTACTGGGAAATCTTGTCGGGACACTAATTTCATTTCTGTCAAGCATGGTTTGAGTATTTGCAATGTTCTTCGCACTTGTGCTCTCCTGCTCAATCTCTTTCATCAAATCCAAATTTCTTTGTATATCACGTGTCATACGGATCCCCATAGCTCTCACTCTGCTGACTCGAACACGCCCCCTCTCATCCATATATGTCTCAATATTGTCATCAAAAACCCTTCTAGATTCATCCAGGTCTGAACCAGTCATGGTATTGGACTTACTGGTAGATGCAACACCATTGATAGATTCTTGAGAAGGATGCTCTCCGTGTGTCTCTTGTGACTTATCTCCATTTCTCTGTGCTTTGGCAGATGTAAGTGCTCTGACATATTTTGAGAATGTTGTAGATGAACAAAAGTAATTAATCTATGAATGAAAAAGAAACCTTCCCCCCCCCTCCTGCCTGGGGGAACCTTTTGAAAAAAAAATAAAAAAGCAGCCTTACTAAAAAGCAAACGGTAAATACGCATTCAATTGTAAGTAGACATGGGCTGTTTAGCATGCATAATTAACATACTAAACATTTAAAATACAATCACTCACTGTTTATCACCAGTAAATGATGATGAGAAGATAAATTCTCTGTTCGCTTCGGAGGCTATCCGAGAAGTCTGTACACCTCCTACCCCCCTCCCTGCAGCAGATTTCTGCACTTCATTTATCTCTCGACGGAAAGCAACAGTTTTAAGATAAGCTTGTATTTGCAGCTCAGAGAACTTTGCAGGATCCTAAATGTGCATGAAAAGAACTAGTAAAAACATGGAATCCATAGGGTTCAAACAAAAGTGCAAAATTGAAACTAAGGAACCTCATCAATAGGGATATGCCAGCAATAATGATAGATCCCTTGAGATTATAGGGAGAGAATGCCAAACAAATACCCAAATCCTGGAAAACATTCCATATAGAAATTCTATAGCATAAATTGCCAATATATATCATACGTTTTCCATAACTAATAACCTACTAATGAAGTGAGCAGTGTACAGTCACATGTGATATCAATCTGTACTCAAAAACCCTGGAACCCTACATGTAAACCTACTACCCACTTACTTTGATTCCAGAATTCTGAAAAAAGCCTATTATCACCATCATGCATGTTATGTAAATGAAGAGTTCTGATCATGAAAACACCGATTATTACATGGCTAATTAGATTTAAGTATACATGGGATGCTTTTTGAATTTACAACTCTTTCCCAAATTGATCAATCATATAGCATTCTAAATCTGTTCTTTTTTTCTTTTTTTTTCTTTTAATAGTAAAAGCAGAACACTGAGCACTATCAACATTTTCACCACCTGGAATCTCATTTCCTGTCTAAAGGAGCAAACAGCTAAACCAAGAAACATAGCACAAAAAGTCATTTGGTGTATTCCAGTAGGAGCATTACTTCATTCCACATACAGTTTTAGCCTTAACTTTTTATACAGATGTCACCACTACAGTACTTAAGTATTAGTTCATCCCAGCAATTCCATGCCATCATCATTTCTCACCTGAATAACATTCTCTCAGTTTTTAGCAGCAGACAACATCTTTTAGTTAGTGATACGCAAGCCATATTTGCAACCTGGCATTTACTTCACATTAACATCAATCAGAAATACATATGAAGGCATTCCAGAACCAACCTTCTTGACTTTCTGATACTTTTGTCTGTTTTCCGCAATTAATCTTTCTCTCGTCTACGAAGGACATCAATAACAAACATCAGAATAAAAAGGATGTTAAATAGGAATAGCCCAAAATGCCAAGCTGAGAAAAATCAATAAACAATATATGCGGGCACTTACATGAACAAGAAGATCAAGTTGCATTGATGGGGGCAAAGCAGCCAATACATTTGGATCAAAGTCACCATTCATAGCAGGCTGCAAAATTAATTAGATGCAATAACCAACATATATTTAACACTGACCAATAAGTTTTACAAGAGAGAATGAACATTGAGGTCTAAACCTCACAACCCCAAAGAGAGCCTTTATTTCCCAAAGTGGGTGTTGAGAGAGCTACCCAATATAATACAAACAAACCATATTAACACTTGGCCATGTTCGTGTAACAGGTATGCTAATACCGTGATTGTATCTTATTAATATACAGTCCCCTCCCAATGTTTGGTTTGTGCAAAACTCATGCCCGCACCTATTGACTAGTGTATCCAATACCTCCAAAGTTGGGGGTCAAAGCCAATACCCACCAAGGGGGTGTGATAATCTCATTCCCATTCCTCCCCATTCACGAAGGAGAAAAAGAAACTAAAATCAAACCATCAGCACCACAATCATCACAACAGTCACAAAGCCCCTCACTGCATCCATCATTATCTCTCATCACTTTTCTCTGTAGCTAATGATTACTTTCTTCCTCACTATCGGAATCCCATATCTGCCTTGAGACAGCCAACCCTGACAACACCCATTGTTAGGCATCAGTAGCTACTTGGGCATTGTCAACTGCCTTCAAGGCCATTGCAGGCCATCATCATCACCACCAACTTCAGTTTCTCTCTCCCTTTTATTATGATTTTCACAAAATTAACAGCAATTAAAGTATAGAACTTCACTTAATTCATCCGGTATAGCAGGCTATCTCCCATGCAATGGTAAAATAGTCTCATAAGCATGAGTTTGAGTATTGAGAGTAGTCACTTCATGATAAAAATGCCGAAGGCTAGCAACTAAGTCCTCCTAAAACCCTACTTACGTGGTGAACTAGCACTGATGACAATACAAAATTCATCTAACAGCCATTTTTCAAGCTAAAAATCAGGAAAATACTAATATTTTTGTTCACTGCCATTGCCATAAGAGATTACAGTGACAGTGGTATTTATTGTGAATTCCATTCCCATTCCTTGGTTCAACCAAAGATGCATATGGAAATCCCATGGATCTTCCCATTTTGGATACTCACTTTCCAACCGTAGTATCTAGAGTGAAATGAGAATAGAGGGAACATGGAACCCAATCCCATTCCACCCTTTCCTGGCAATCAAATCCAGCCTTGATTCTCAAGATTGAACCAGTAAAGGAAACCAACAATACAGACATCCATAGCATTTTAAACAACTTCAAACTTATTTCAAGTCGTCAATGAGGCTATTTTTTTACCATACAACTGTTTTTATGGGCTTATGGAATCTAAGAAGCCTGTTAAACCAGTTCAACCTAACAACCCCCTTAAACATGCACAGTATGTCGTCAACTTTTTTATAAGTAAAAAACAATTTTTATTACAATTACATAGTATGTCATCAACTGTAATGACAAAAGATAATAATTCCAAATCTCTAGATAGGACAAACTTACCAGCATCATCTCTTCATCTTCATCTTCATATTCTTCGCCAACCTCCTCCTCAGAAGAAAAATGAGCAACAGATTTAGATGCACTGTTAGCTAACCTCCCATTTTCCTCTGCCAAAATAGATGCTGCCAACCTAAACTTACTCATCAGAATCAATCATAATTCTTTTTTTTTTTTTTACCATTTAGTTGAAATACCATTGTAAACTAAACTTTGTAAGCAGCTTACATTTCATCTAGCTTTTCCTGAAGGTCATTCCTTGATACCAGATCATCATCCTTTGAACTACAACCAAGCATGTCAGTTTCATCTGACAAAATCTTTTTACCCTTAGCATCATCATTCTGCAACTGTCTCTGGTTCTCAACATCTGCCGCCAAGTTCTTTCCCTTGAGCTGTTACACAACAGAATTGAATCAAACAAAAAGACTGTACATAAAAACAGAGACACTGGCTAGGTTGATGGAAAAAGTTTTCCCATCATCCTGTAGGGCGAGCTCAAATCCTAGGAAAACAAGATCATAATGAAGGAAAAGCTAAAACATTTGACCTCACAAGAACCCATAACTGCATATATAAGGGCACTAACCTGAGCAAGAAGATTGCGCTGCATTGACTGAGGCAAAGCAGCTAATACATCTGGATCAACTTCACCATCCTCTGCAAGCTGCAAAATAAATTCAATGCAGTTGCCCCAAATTATTTAGCAAATAGATCAAGAACTCAACATGACCATTATTAACACTGAGACTCAGCAGCTCACAACCCAATGAGAGATGATCTTTCCCAAATATGGGTGTTAAGTTAGCCACCCTGTCATCGTGTAAACCAACTATTCCTAATTAATTTCCAATTATGAACTGGCATGATAAACCTGTCAACCATGATAGGCAATACCTACCACGGAGATAAAAGGTAATAATTCAGAGTCTACATAGAATAAAATTACCAGTATCATCTCTTCTTCTTCATTGTCATCCTCCTCAGAAGGAATAGCAGCAGCAGAAGATGTTGATGCATTGTTAGTGAATCTCCCATTTTCCTCTGCCTGAATAGATGCCGCCAACCTAACATTAACCCATTCAAACAGTCAATGAAACCCATCAGACCACATAGTTGAAAGATAGCCTCATAACCGCAAATGGAGTGTGCAGCTTACATTTCATCTAGCTTCTCCTGATTGGAACTCTTTAAAATCATAGCATCCCCTTCTAACCGATTCCCCGCCATGTTAGTTTGATCTGACAGAATCTTCTCACCCTTGGCATCACTCTTCTGCTTCTGCTTCAGCTTCTCAATATCCTTTGCCAGTTCTTTCAACTTCATTGCCTTAAGCTGTTAAGAAGAATTATAATTAACATTACACACTCACGTCAATAGCCATATATCAAATATACCACCAAATTGTAACTCATTCCAAACTACCAAGAATTTTCCTCTGTTCAGTCAACTCAGATTCTAAAAATGAAACTCTCAGGCTCAGTCAATGTTTTATTTTTCCAAAAAAAAAAAAAAAAACCCAGAACAACATAAAAATTAGACCATAAAACTAAGTTCAGTTTTGTTTCCCTAATTCTCCTAAACAGAACACTCGGCCACATAATGTCCATTGCAAAACGCAAAATTCACCTTCTACATCCAAAACCTACAAGATTTCATCACTGCAAACACTCATATGGGGCTCACAACAAAGACATAAATACAAAGAGAGCTAACACAAAAAATTCCTACACATTCATTCGAACAACCAGCAGACCTGATTGAGAAGCAACTTCTCAGCGGTCTTGCGGACCTTGGCCTGCGCGTTGTCGCGCTGTCGGCGGCGGGCGATGACGGTGCGGCGCTTGAGGGCGGGGGTAGCGCCGTCGAAGACGAAGACGGGCTTGGTCCTGAGGAACAAGAGCTTGCAGATCCGGCGGAAGAAGCCGAGCAAGTGCGCATTCCGTACCATCTCGCCCTTCTCGTCCCGCATCGCCTTCATGAACTGCACCATCCATATGCTCGCATCTGCAAAGAGAGTTTGGAGTTTTGGTTGAGAAATGAAGCGTTCGGGTTAGTATTAGGGTTAGGGATTTGAATGGCAGTACCGATGGCGAGCTTTTTTCCGGCCAGGGTTTCGACGGACACGCGACGGCCAACCGGAGCCAGTAGCTCCCACAGACCATGGACTCCCATTTGTAATCGCCCTGCTCACGAGAACAACTTTTTCTGATTTTTCAGTTGGTGCATTGCCGCCAAGACATGTTAAAGGACGACGATCGTAAAAAAAAAAACGACGTCGTAGGAACACATATTGAGTCATTGACTGCACCGCAATCAAAGCGGTTTTTTTAGAAAATAAAAAATAAAAAATAATAATAAAAAATAAACCTATTTTAAGAACTTATTGGTACTCACTACTCATCATAACAGTGTATGATAATTTTAAATTTATATTCAATTTCAAAACTCAAAACTCAATTTCCATTAAAATTCTTTGAAAAGCCACCAAAAAAAAAAAAAAAAAAATTGAAAACCTTTGTGTTTTTTTTTATTTTATTTTTTATTTTTCAAGAAATAGTAATTTAAGATGGTTGAGTGTGACAGATTGTAGTTCATGGGGCAATATGTAAATGAGGTAGTCTAGGAAAGGAAAAGTTAACCCAAAAAAAAAATTAGGTACATAGATCTGGCCTTGTTTGGTAAACAACATGAACTTTACAAGGCACTGTTTATGTTTGGTAAAGAAAAAAATAAGTGTAATAATTAATATAGAAAAGTAAACAAATAGTATTACAAAGCGAAAAAGTTTTGTTTTGTAATAATTTTTTTATTTAAATAGTAATAAAAAGTAAATGATGTGATATAAAAAGTGAAAATGTTTTGAAAAATGAAATGAATAGTGTGGTGGTGTTTGGTGGTGTTAGGCAAACACCACCACAACTGTACTTCTAGTTGCCAGTCAAATTTTGGACCAGGCAAAAGGGTGATACAAAGAAGCAAAGCTCTGTCAGAAGATGAGGCAAATTTTTGGTGTCATGGAAATTTTAAATTGTATGCATCATCAACATAGATAGGAAAATTGAGTGACTAATAAGGCTTTATTTGTTTCACCGTAAAATGATTTAACGAAAATATTTTTCGTATTTTCGAGTGTTTTGTGCGACGTAAAATAATAGTTAACGAAAAATTTATTTACTGCAATATTTAATTCAGAGTTCCAAAAGTAAATGCATGGATTATTTGCTTGATACTTGTGCAGGAATGAAAGGCATGTGGAGACAAGGATAAGAATCTCCTTCAGGGATACGCTGGTTGCACTTGGAGCCCCATGAGATGCTTCGAATTTTCGTGCACTCAGATCTTCCCTAAAGCCAGGTGTGTGAAGTCGTTGTGATAGCCTTTTTGAGCTGTAGGCAATGACAGTTTAAGAGTTTTGAAAGCCATAGAAGACATAATTTATGCTTAAAACTGTCAAATTGCAGAACAAAATGCAAAGAAAAAACATTTGTTTTGTACATTCCACATTGTCATTCTCTTCTGTCTGGATTTTATCAGTTGGATCATGCCTGATCATATCTTACCTGGATGATAGTAACTTAATGCGGCTAGTTGGTGCTAGGGAGACTTCTCATTGTTAGCCTACTGTTTGTAAAAGAAACGACATTGTAGTTTCAACCTTTTGTAGCTGCCGGCTCTGCATTTTCAAATTTTAGTGCAAGTCAAATGGCTTATTATTGGCTCAAATATTCCTCATCAAAGCCCACTAGAATCTAAAATTATCATTGTAGAATCAGCCAAATGGCTCGATAACTAATTCCGGCAATGACATAGGACATTGGAATTTTCTCCTTGTTCCAGAATCCTAACAATTCCAACCACACCATATTTACAGCTCCAAGTTTTCCCAACAAGGCAATTCTCTAGACACAATGAATCGAGTTTCCATCTGGGTGATCTTCATTTCCTTGTTTCTCCTCCTCAACATGACAAATTCTGTAGAGGAGGAGACCAGAAACTCACTTATAAGCTTTCTTACAAAACTCTCTACCAATAATGGCCAACCTGATCTCATTTTAGGCTGGAACTCGACCCTTGATCCTTGCAAGGACAGCTGGCCTCGTGTTGCCTGCGATCGTCGAAATACTTCTGTGACAAAGTTATTTCTTGAAGGGTTAAATCTCAATGGAACTCTTGATGCCACTTCCCTTTGTAGCAAGCGGCTTGCTGCATCTCTTTATCTTCTTTCTCTTGCTGGCAACAACATTGGTGGAGGAATCCCAGATGGGATTTCAAAATGCAAGCAACTCACTTACATTTATGTAAGAGGAAACCAATTCTCTGGAAACCTTCCCAGCTCGTTTCCCATGTTAGGAAATCTGAAAAGACTTAATATTTCAAACAACAAGTTCTCTGGTAACCTGCCAGAGTTGTCTCGGATCTCAGGTCTGACAATGTTCCTCGTTCAAAACAACCAGCTGAGCGGGGAGATACCCAAATTTGACTTCTCCAATCTTGTGCAATTCGAGGTTTCCAACAACAACTTCAGCGGCCTTATTCCAGACGGTGGCAGCCGTTTCCCTACAAGCAGCTTCTTGGGCAATCCCGGACTATGCGGAGATCCATTGTCACAAAAATGTGTGTCTCTAGAGGAGACAGTGGAAAACAAGTCAAAGGGTGTCTCAAAGGATCAGATTCTTATGTACTCAGGCTATGCTTTGGTTTTTCTCATGTTTATTATTTTCAAGGTGTGCAAAAGAAAAAAGAGAGGAGAAGAGAGGGTTGAGGCAGCAAACAAGGTGGCATCAATTGATGATAGTATAATCAGCAAGCATAACGCTGCATCAAGTGAGTACAAATCAGATGTGAGCAGGTCAGAATACATGGAAATTTCAGCTGAAAGTCAGCTGGTTTCGACCTCTCTGACAGTCCTTGAGAGCCCTGTGGTCAATGGACTGAAATTTGAGGACTTGCTAAGTGCTCCAGCCGAGTTGCTTGGAAGAGGAAAGCATGGTACCCTCTATAAGGTCTTGTTTGAGAATGGGATAGTCCTGGTAGTCAAAAGGATTAAGGATTGGGCAATCTCAAGCACCGAGTTTAAGCAGAGGATGCAGAGGATGGGCCAAGTGAAGCATCCAAATGTAATGCCAGCTCTTGCCTTCTATTGTTCCACATATGAGAAGCTTTTGGTCTATGAATATCATCCCAATGGAAGTCTATTCGGGCTTCTCCATGGTAAATATCACACTTTCAACATCTTTCTGTGTCTTTTTATTTATTTTAACCCCCTAATTAATACAGAATGTTGCTGCTATAATGTACCACAACTTTTATAGAACATATTCTTCCTTCAGACAATTTCATGGAACATAAACAAGTAAAAACGCCCTTTTATACCTCGAGGTCTTGACGATTTGCGGGCGATTTCCGAAAGACCCTACTCTAGAGTGTTACATAGTGTCCTTTTGGTATCAGATTCGAGTGTAACACCTTTATAGGACTTGATGTGCTCTTTTACGTTTTATCTTGAAGGATTCTGAGGCACTAAATGTTATATTTCAGGAACCCCCATGAGCCAAGCATTTGATTGGGCAAGCAGAATTGGTGTTGCAGCTAGCATTTCTGAGGCATTAGCCTTCATGCATCAGGAGCTAAAAGACGATGGGATTGCTCATGGAAACTTGAAATCCTGCAACATCTTGATGAACAAGAATATGGAGCCTTGCATCAGTGAATATGGTCTTATGACGTCTCTGGATAGTAAATATGGCTCATCTCTTACTGGGAGCGAATCATCTAGATCTAGAGCCTTCCAAGGGGACATTTATGGACTTGGTGTCATTCTTCTCGAGCTGCTTACTGGAAAGATGGCACAGAACAGTGGAGTTGACCTGGCAGATTGGGTTGTCTCAGTTGTTCGAGAGGAGTGGACTGCTGAAGTCTTTGACAAGGTCCTAATTTCAGAAGGTGCAAGTGAAGAGAGGCTGCTAAACTTGCTGCAGGTGGCCATTAAATGTGTTAACAATTCGCCTGATGCAAGGCCAAGCATAAATCAAGTTGCTACCATGATCAACACACTAAAAGATGAAGATGATAGATCCATGTCTTTTGAACCATCACTACAGTAATCTCTTGCTTAGCATTAGAAGAAACTTGCCAGAAGAAGCTATATATATATTGTACTTTTCAACCAATAATTGAAAGATCACATTTTGATCCCCCTTAATTTCTTATATCTTAAGAATGATGTTGTAAAATCTCTTTTATCATATTCCCAAAGGAAAACCAATAATTCAATAAGTATCCATCCTTTCAATAACATTTCCATAATTTTCAAACAAAAAACCATGTCACCAGAATTTTCCAGAAACATTTGAAAATGTTTGAGGTTCTTGGTTTTGTAAATGGCACTAACTATAAGCATGGATCAAACAAAACCAAGCAATTTAAAAGGATTAAAGAATGTTTAAAATTCTATGCTTGATTAAGAATTTAAGATACAGAATGAGAGAGAAGTGAAGAACATTCATGGGATATTTTAGAAGCTGAGCATCTTTGGGAGGCCAACGAGGCCCATTAGAGCCGGCAGGCCTTTGTTTTTTTCAGTTTGGAAGAAGGAGCTGTACTTTTCTTGTTGGCATTTTTGGCAACCTTTTCAACATCTATTATTTTGAATGAGTCTCTAGGTTTTTATGCTATTTTAATTTAGTCTTTATAATTAAATTTTTAATTTTTTCTCATGTTTTAAATAGGTTTTTCCATCTACTTATTGTTCAATTAATTAGCGATATGCAATATCAAACGAATTAATTAGTGTCACGTGGCTCTCATTTGACAAATATTGCTAAAGCTCTATAAATGATCTATGTTGTCTTATTTGACAGTACTTATTAATGTTGTCGCTAATAATATTACTTGTTGATGTTGAAGGTTTTGTGCGTGAGCCGACGCATCATCGCTAATATTTTCTTATCAATGACAACTCTTTTTATTTTCGCAAATATAAATCTTACCCAAAATCACAATGGGCCGTCACTCAAATATACATTCAACTATAAATAGGTCAAGTCGTGGCTGATAATGTACACATATATATGAGTACCTAGATTTTCTTAGCTCTATTTGCAAAAGAAAACTTTGAAGATTCACAAAAATCTTAAAAATATACCCTGAATTGGAGGTCCCCATAGAGTGGTAGTGAGCATATGAGAAGACTTTCCTTATTGCTGCAGGGAGGGCATCAATTAGCCAGGAATATTGGGGATGTATAATGAACACCATTAATTGTGGTTATTATGGCTTATGGAGCCAACTTTTTTAGTTTGTCTAACTAAAATCATTACACTTTCCATGACACTCACTGTATGTCTTGTAACCATGTAATGATGAAAACGAGCCAGAAATCAAACAAGTAATAAATTCACCATTCTCTTGGTGTTCACCACCCTACCATGATAATGACCTTCATGCAGCTATCTATGACTTTGTGATCATGCAGGTGGAAGATTGTAGCTGCAAGTGTTCTTGATTTTAAGATCGTTATTGGGACCAGAAAACAGGAAATTAACAAGATTTTCCGAGGGATCTGCTGGGGTTGTGAGATAATGGGTTTCATAAGATGCCTAGGATTGTGCTTGACATAACTTGTTTGACACAAACTCTCATTCTTTATGGCTTTAATGATGTCAAGATGACATTATTTATGACATATATACAACATATATATACGTTGAATTTTCTTATGACATTTAATTTCCTCGTTCGACATTGATCCTCTATGGCATTACATCGATCATCCTTCCCAGAAGAACTTGACCACTAGTTCAAATTTTTTGTTTCCTTTATCGTTTTGGATCTCTAACCAACTAATTAACTATCCCACATGAATTACTTTTTTTTTTTAAAAAAAAAAAAAACACACCAATCCCACATGAATTATCAAAGACAATGTAATTAAAGCACATAAAAATAATGTACAAAATATCTAGCGGAAAAAAAGTTGTAGAATTACCTTCAAATTTCAATCATACTTGTTCAAGCAACTTAGAAAAACTAGCAACAAAAACTCCGAAGAAATATTTTAGTAAAAAAGTATTTTATAAGGAAAAATTCACTTTACTTCCCTGAAGTTTCAAGAGTTTTTTAATTTGAACTCCAACGTTTAAAAATTGGCAATGTACCCCCATAATGTTTCAAAAATTTTCAATTTAAACCTCACATTACTAATTTCCGTAAAATTGGACGGAAATCTAAGAAATTACATAATTACCCTCAGGATTTTTTTTTAAAAAAATTCCGTCCAATTTAACGGAAATTAGTAACGAAAAGTTTAAATTGAAAATTTTTGAAACATTAGGGGATACATTGCCAATTTTTAAACTTTGGGGTTCAAATTAAAAAACTCCTGAAACTTCAAAGGAGTAAAGTGGATTTTCCCCTATTTTCTAAGCATTATCATCTGGCTAGCCAAATGTTACTTTAATTAGTCAAGATGTTGAAATGGAAGGGAAAGGAGTTGCATTTGGCTCAAGAATTTGAAGAAATATTTGATGATCGAGCTCACTCATCAAATACAAAAACAAACCAGATATGCTACCCACGCGATGGGTGGCATGGTCCCCACGCACCATCCGCGCTCAGATCTACCACTCACGCGACAGCGCGTGGTCCCCACAAGCCCGCGAGTGGATACCCCTTGCCGCTCATGCTCCTCCGACCGCCTGCCTGCTGTCGGAGTTCAGATCATTGTTGTAGTTTTTTTTTTTTTTTTTTTTTTTTTTTATGTTTTCCTGTATTTTCTGTTTCTGTTGTGTTTTGCTTTATTTTCTGTTTCTTATGGGTTATTGTTTCTCTGATCTGAAGTGGTTTGACCTTATGGAGGAAACTTTTGTTGTCAGCATTCGTCCTTCAACGACTCCTATACGGTTTTCTACAATACATTTCCTGCAACTACCTCTTAACAGAAGTAGTTGTATTCACCGCTTGGGACTCTTAACTAAGTCATTTTACCATTTGTCAACCGCTGTGTGCGACCCTTGAAAATGCCCAGCTTGTTTATGTTTCATCTAGATCATGAATGAAATTATTACCTATACTTTTTTACTGTTACTATTACCAATTACATACTATATTTTATCATTTGGGTTTGTTGTAGGGGTGTCCACTTCTTTGTTGTTGTTCGATCCCATGTAACCCACTTTCCCTTATTTGAATAGAAGAAAAAAGAAAAAAAAACAAAAACATAAACATACCACATATTTTTAATCTCTAACATTCTCTCTCATTTCAAGAAATAATAAAGAAATCATCGACAAAAAATATTTAAATGGAATCATAAAAGTAAATAGTCAAAATAGAGAGCCAAAAGTAGATAATTGAAATAGAAAATTGTAATTTTTTTTAGCTAAAATTGAGAGCAAATTTGTTGAGCCAGATGTAAATGCTTACCTATGCCCAATAATACCTTACAAATGGAATACACATGCTCGGTTATTTATAAACTAGGTCAAGGATCTTCAATTAAAATTTTATCTTAATTTGTGTCTAGTTAAACCTTATGTGACATGCCGGCCACACTTTAATTATTATGAGATATCTAGCCGACAATGCTTATTTACTAAGACCATCTTCCCAAATAATTCTCCACTCTAAACACTGCACCAGCTAGATAGAATGTTATCTTTTAGAAGTAGCTAGTCGGCATGGCAAATAATCATCATCAAATGGCAACTATCTTAACAAATAGAAATGATTAAGGTGAGAGAAACAAATATGAGTAATGCTATAAGTTTTCGTAGAGTCCTCTTATAGTCATTTCAAATGTGATGTGGCTTTTAAAATCATCAATAGATCAAAAGTCAATAAATTACATCTCAAATTCAACGGTAATTTTAAAAGTCACATTACATTTAAAATAGGGAAAATTACAGTTTACCCCCCCCCCAAAGTTGACAGTGTTTTTCAATTCGAACATCAAAGTTTTAATTTTTGCAATCCACCCCCGCAAAGTTCCAATTTTTTTCAATTCGACCATTATTATCCCAAAATTCTCATATTGCCCTTGATTTTTATTTATTTTTTATGAAAAAAAATAAATAAATTTGGAGTTGCAAAAATGACGAGATGGCCAAAGGGGTGGCTACGGCCAACCCGAATTTTATTTTTAATTTTTTATAAAAAAATAAAAAAAAAAATAAAAATTAGGGGCAATATGGGAAGTTTTGGATACAATTGGTCAAATTGCAAAAATTTAAAACTTTGGGGGTGGATTGCAAAAATTAAAACTTTGGTGTTCGAATTGAAAAACGTTGTCAACTTTAAGGGGTAAACTGTAATTTTTCCTTTAAAATAACTCTAGAAGGACTCTAAGAGACTTATATATAGCATTACTCAACAAATCTGCCCTAGTGAGGTGGGGAGTTGAACTACGAAAGCAGTTGTCATCTACCTACCTAACGGCCACCAGTCCTCTTCCTTCTTAATTATTTTCCTTAAACTTGCAGCTAATATGCAATTGTCGGCCTAAAGTCTTCTCACCTAATTGACTTTAGAAGGAAGACAAAAGAAGCAGTCACATGATCATCACCCTTTGAAGGCAAATTACACAGCCAAAATATCCAACAAATACAAGTAATATCTTGCACCAAGTTACTCAAGAAATGTGATATAAAAGAGTTGCATTTGGAAGCAACCAAATCTGCACAGGATGTATAAAGACAAACCAAAAAGATTAATGAATACTTGCTTGAATTAGAATTGTTTCACATTGCAAGTCTTCTACATAATTGGAGCTTTCATTTGATTGAGACAGACATTATAGCTCGCTTGTGTTCTCCCACTTTGTATGTATTCGTGTTTTTTCCTTCTACTCACCAATGAGAATTTCAAGGCTAAAAAACCACCGCTTACTCGCGTAAGTAGTCGGACAATAATGTGAATAATGATACTCTTCATACTGGGTGACTAACTGACTGATGTGACGTGTTTTAATGAGTTTAAGAGCATTAGTAAAACATATACCCCAAACATTTTCATAGTATATAATGTCGATTTCATGTTCATGATTTTCATGAGTTTCATTTTTCACCACTTGATTACGATATAAAGAAGAGCCATCAAATTCTCTAGCCTACACCCTAATCCATTGGAACACTTCTCTAGAAGCCCAGAAGAGGAGTGGAAACTGCTTTTGAAATGAGCCCAGGCCAACCTTGAACCCCTCATTTGAGAGTTGAGATTTGAGATTGGCGCTTTGTCGCTTATGGTTGACCGTAGCACTCTCACGCGCTCTTCTTGGCACGTGGAGCAAAATTTAGCGTCTCTTTTTGGCATCCTTTACATCTCACTTTGGAAACTATGCCGCTGCCACCATTCTGGCTTTCTTTGGTTTTGTTCTACCAGAAACTTAGATAGAGAAAGAGAGAGAGAGGAGAGAGGGAGGGAGATTTTTATTTTTTGGTCAGAGAGCGACCCATTTCACTTTCCTCTTCTTTGTGCTATATAAGTGACTCAAAAAAGCTTGGGGCTTTAGGGTTTTCTGCTGGGAGAGCATCATATTTCTCAAGAGCTTTTTTATAATACATAAATGGTGGACTCCCCAGAATCAAGTTTGGTAAGCTCCAGATTATTATCATATATTCTATGTCAGCTTCTATCTTATTATTGCTCAATCAGTGACTTCACTTTCATTGCAAATCATGCATAATTTTTTTTAAAAAGCATCTGGAAGCGCTACACAAACAAATAGCTACTACCTTCAACTATCTTAAATCTGAGTGCGAAAGCTCTAGTCTTTAAGGGGGGCGTTGCATGTTGCATCAATGACAAGGAAGCAGCGTTTGATTTTAGCTTTGGTAGTCTCGAAATGAGTTTCGTTTGTTTTTGAATAGAAAGAGTAGGAATTTCCTTTACATGGTTTCTGAGTGTGCCCATATGATCTGTGGGATGTCAGAGTACAAAGAGCAGAAGTGGTTTTTGGAGCATACTCATTTGAAGATGTCTTCGATTCAGCATCAACTACAGCTAAAAGATGGTTATTTGAGCTACCCACCTCCTGTTTCTCCTTCATTCTCATCTCCATATACTGGTACTTTTCATAAAGAATCAACCCCTTCATCATCTGGTACTAGAATAAGCCCAGCTCTTCTTTTCATTATAGTAATTCTGGCTGTACTATTTTTCATCTCTGGTCTACTCCACCTTCTTGTTAGATTTCTCGTAAAGCACCCATCTTCCTCTGCATCTACTCGATCTAATAGATACCCAGAAATTTCTAGCTCTGATGCTCTCCAGAGACAGCTACAACAACTCTTCCATCTCCATGACTCTGGCCTAGATCAAGCTTTTATAGATGCTCTTCCTGTTTTCCAGTATAAAGAGATAGTGGGTCTCAAGGAGCCATTTGATTGTGCCGTTTGTCTCTGTGAATTTTCTGAGAAAGACAAGCTCAGATTACTTCCGATGTGTAGCCACGCTTTCCATATCAATTGTATAGACACTTGGCTCTTATCAAATTCAACATGTCCTCTTTGCAGAGGGACCCTCTTCAATCCCGGATTTTCCATTGAAAACCCAATTTTTGATTTTGATGATTTGAGAGAAGAAGATGGTTGTAGTGGTGATGGACAAAACCGGTTCACTTCTAGTCAAAAAAAAGTGGAAATGGAAGAAATTGTAGTCGAGAAGGGGGGTTTCCCAGTGAGACTTGGTAAATTCAGAAAGCCAGATGTTGAAGCAGGGGAGACTGAAGTGGGAGAGACCAGTAGCAGTAATTTAGATGCAAGAAGATGTTTTTCTATGGGATCGTATCAGTATGTACTTGGCAACTCAGAACTCCGGGTTGCCTTGTACCATGATCGACAAGGCCTCGACATAAAGCTCGCAAGAGGGATAGAACATAATGGGAATTCTTCCGTTGATGGGGATGTGGAAGGGAAGAAGATTGGTACTGTGACTAAAGGTGAGAGCTATTCTGTTTCCAAGATCTGGCAGTGGTCAAAGAAAGGCAAATTTTCAAGTTCTTCAGATGTCCAGATGGGCATGCCACCTTCTCTTAATACGGAATTGCCATGGATGAGTAAACCACAAGGGACATGAAGGTATCTGTATGATTGTTTTCTTGGTCTATATTCCATCCATTGATTAAAGCTTGTTATGCTTTAGCTATTCTTACTGAAAAGTTTTCAAGATGCTAATTCACCAATTATCCTAAATGGTTGTGTCATACTCTGATTCTACAGCATCTTTTTGTTTTTGAAACCTGAAAATTACTTCTTTCATGGGTTTTTTTTTTTTTTTCTTCGTATTTTGGGATGTGACAGTAGAGGATGTGTGTAGATGACCCCCAGTTGGGATGAGGCTTTGATGAACACATGATGTCTCGTGTCTTATAATAGAGAATATGATATGATTTTTTCTGTTTGCCTTTGCAAATCTTAATGATTCAAGAGCCAACCTTGTGGAACCCATCTTAGTGGGAGAAATCTGATACATTTACTAGTTCAAGGGTTATGTCAACTATGAATATGAATGTAGAAGAGAAGTGTAGGCACCCGATTTGTTGAATAAAAATCAATTTCCTAGCCGGCTTGGAATGGCTATTGGCTAATAAAGGAACATCGTCTTAACATATTTTTCTCAAAATTTCTTATCTATATTATACCATCTAAATAGTTTCATTTTCCATCTCAACCTTGCTGCACAAGACCACCGAACATATTGTGATGCTAATATGAAGCATAAATTTGTCTTAGGACTTAAAATTCCCAATCTTTCGCCAGACAGTCCTTTCTGTTCTCCAAACAAACTTAATATTTTCTAGCTATCAAACATATAAATTTTCTCTCTCTCTCTCTCAAGCCACCGGTAGAATTCACGCCCAGCTAGTTAAAGGTTACTTTGACAAGCCGGATGTAAATTTGGGTAAGTATGTAACTGCATCTGGATAGCTATTTTAACCCAAAAATTGGTGAGCTGATATAGCTTTCACCAAATTTGGTTATCTCACCAATCTTTATATAAGACAAATAAAGAGGAAGATGTATGTATTTTGAAAAAAAAATGAATAGTTAATTTGATTAGAGGGTAAATTTGCTTAGCTTGTACATGATCTATGGGAAGGAGACAAGTGCTCATGCTTTCTTGCCTTTTGAGGCGTTGGGTTTTTTTTTAATCTCCTTTAATTTTTCATGTACCCTTTTGGGATGTTGTGTACATAATCTTTTGCGCCGAGTGATCTCTGAAATGGGCAGTTGGACAGTGGTGGTGGGATCCATGAAAGCTGTATGACAGAATCTTTCATTCTGGTAATATGAGACCTTTGGTTCAGAAATTGGCTGTACTGGCAATGCTGTGGGGTCCTACTTTGCCCTTCGCATGTGGCTTTGTTGAAAATTTCCAAGTATTTCTCATTTGATTTCAAATGTGGTGATTATCAATCGATCTCAAGTTTAGCACCTTTGGGAAAGTGTCTCTATACGGTCCATTAATATAAGAAACAGTCAAATGAGATTGAAAAAGCGGTAAAAGAAAAGACAGAAAAAGAGAAAGTTGTACCCAAAATATAAAAACAAAAGATAAGATAAAATAAAAAAGTGGGGATTCTGACTCTTCCTTTGGCCTTTATAATTCCTACAATAATTCTCTTTCATTGTTTTCCGAAATAATACTACTAAAGTTCTTATTTTGGAGAGTGTGGTCGGTGCGATATTCAGATATCATGATACCAACTGCACCAATTGAGTGCCACAATACATAATCTCATGGGGAATAATATTGTCTTTTTCGAGCTCCAATGGAAAATGCAGCACGCCCACCAACCAATATTCATTGAAAATTTGAACTACAACGAAGGGGGCATGCATTTTTCATGTTTGATTAAACTGCACTCTCACCAACCCACATTACTTAAACTACACTGAAGGGGCTCCACATTCTTGTTGTTTATTACAATTTAAAAGAAGGGGTTGCGGAGTCTACTTGCTTTGGGCAAGTGAGTTTCGTATCTTAGATTGCTCGGAATAGAGAAGCCTTGCAACTTTGAATACACACATCTATATAAGTTGATCCACTGAAATGGAAGTACACATGAACAAATCGAATTAAGTTGAAGGCCAACCAAGATTGCTCGGAATAGGGGAGCCTTGCAACTTTGAATACACGCATCTATAGAAGTTGAT
Source organism: Corylus avellana (assembly GCF_901000735.1). NCBI lineage: Eukaryota > Viridiplantae > Streptophyta > Magnoliopsida > Fagales > Betulaceae > Corylus > Corylus avellana. The sequence goes on from NC_081545.1 coordinate 33,797,929, forward strand.
CCACTGAAATGGAATTACACTTGAGCAAATCGGATTAAGTTGAAAGCCAGCCAAACCCAATTGATAGGACAAAATTGATGATTTTCCTCATTGGGGGTGGTCATGACCACCATCGATGTGCCATATGGTGGTCGTGACTACCAGATGACTAAGATATTTTGGTCACAACCACCCTTGCGCAGTAGTTGGGGGTAGCACTAACCAGGAGGAGATGGATGTGCTATTCCTATGTTATTTTTATAAGTAAATGTATTTTTAAAAAATTTGTTGAAAATTTTCATTTCAATTAGAAAATTTGGCCATTCTCATTCACATGTTATCACCAAACAAATGAATATCAATGGTCATTATATTTCAACTTCTTGTATTGCTAGTAATACTCATCCCTATTCCCCCGATAATTATCATTCTAGTATACCAAACGTGCCCTAAAGCAAGAAACATATGAGATTAGCTATGGTGCTTCTTATCTTTCATTGTAATTACCAATACCCCACAACTTAATCTTGCGTCAGGGCCGGTCCAACCATTAGGCGAGTTAGGCCTGCGCTTAGAGCCCCAATTTCATAAGCCCCAAAAAAAAATTTCTAAGACCAAAAAAAAAAAAAAAAAAATTGCATAAAAATTTAAGACCCTCAACATGCTTAAAAAAATATTATTACTTGTTTATAATATGAAGGCCCTCAACATTCTTTTTTGAGGCCTTCAACGTGCTTTATATATATATATTTTATAATATGGAGGTCCTAGCATGCTTTATGCAGAACGGCCTCAAGGCCCTCAACATGTTTAAAAAAATATATATGTTATTTGTTTATAATAATGAGGCACTCAACATATTTTCTTAAGGCCTTCAACATGCTTTAAAAAAATAATTTTATTTTTTTGATAATATTGAGGTCCTCAGCATGCTTTCGCTGCACAACGACCACAACTCACAAGGCCCACATCATGCTTCCTTAGCTGTACAGTAAAAAATAGAACAATAAAACCACAAATCAGTTTTATTGTTCTATATATATATATATATATATATATATATATAAATCGTGTTTGTTTAATTTTTTTAATATTTTTAATCAAATATTTCTACCAAAAAATATGCATTTGGATATGAAAAACTTTTTTTAAAAAAAAAAGAGTAGAAAAGCTGATTGAATCTCAAAAAGGGGCTCTAAATAAATTTGTTATTAGCAATAAACAAAATATAGATGATGATTTAGGTGAAAAACTTGTAAATGAACTAGAAATTCATTAAAAAGAATTAGAAGATAATGAAAATACTATTTATATATCTAAGTCTATTGATACAAATATTTGAATAGTATCTAACTCTATCCCTTTCCTCATTTGAATAGGGAAAAAAAAAAAAAAAAAACTCTATTGTTACAAATATTTATGACCCAGGCCAATAGAAAAATATTGATGCAAAATTAAGAGATTTATTAGTAGAAAAGGGGTCCAATAAGATAGTAATATAGATTTTCCTAAAGATGAAAATTCTAAGCATTTTTTTAGTACATATTATATACGAAAATTATCAAATAGGAAGAAGCATAATAGAAAATGACTAGTTTATTCAAAAGATTTAGATAGAGTATTTTGTGGGGAATAATGATTTTTAAATAAAAATATAAAAATAATAATATTAAAATAAATATTATTTAATTAATATTTAAATATTTTAAAAATTAAAGCTCAATTTAAAAGTTTCGCTTAAGGCCCTAAAAACCATTGGCCGGCCCTGTCTTGCGTATATTGATATAACTATATACTGCAACTTTTAGTTAATTCATATAATAGACGCAAGAGATACAGTTGCAATCAAGGAGGAAGACATCTTAGGTGCAACTTGTTAGGGCAAAACGAGTCTGGTCTGGTCCAGTTGGTATCTTTTTGTGCAGCCATGCGCACATGCCTCAGTCTTTCAACATTCTTAATTAGATACATATATTTGTGTGTTCGTGAATTATTGGGAAGATGATCACCAAATATATTTCACCATCCATTGAACCATTGAAGTGTGTGGGACCAAATGTTTAGCTTGCTTATCTCCAACATCATCGATAAATACGTGAAGGGCTGGCTGTGTGTTTGGGGGGGATGATCAAGGAAATGGAAGAGTGGTCATGGATGGCCTGCCAAAAGGTGAGAATGAAAGAAAATGATGACAAGGGAGAAAAGGCCCAGAAGAAGTCTGTCCACAGCCACAGTCAATTGGTGGTGAAAGAGAGGCCTTTCACAAACAAAAGTTGTGTTGAATTTTGCAGGACACAAGGAGCGGCAGTGCACGTTTGTTAGTGCCCTGCCTTGTCAAGACTCTCAACACCACTTCAAAAGCTGGAGAAGGAAAGGATTGTGGGATTTGGGATCTGCATCTGTAATGGGAAATCACCCAATTGGATTTGGTGCGTGTCATATTCCCGTAAACATAGAACACAAGACAAGAGTGTCACGCGTCGTCCTGTATTCTATGCACACCAAACAAAACATAAGACGCAAGCCTTATTATCTCATAATAATTTTCGATTCATAATTATGGACCTCACAATGTTATTGATTGCGGTATAACGAGTTTACATATAACTTGATTTTCCTTCTTTGAAAATCAGAAGTGACAATAATCATTTTTTTTTCACCATAGTTAGCGTCCAAATATCTTCTTCTTCTTCTTCTTCTTTTGTTAATGACGAGGTTTTTATCCCGACCACTCCTTCGATACCTTCACCCATACCACACACTTTGGACATTTATTAAATCACTTGGAGACCTTGAAAATAACCACATGAAAGTATGCTAAAGGTGAGGTGACCCAAGTACCACTTGCCATAGGGATTTAGACTGTAGGATTTGTAGGAGTTGACAATTTTTAATGAATAGCTCAAAATAAGCCACATGGTATAATAGGAGAATAAAAAAAAAAACGATAAAGCTAAAGAGTCAATAATATGTCTATATATATATATATATATATATATATATATATTCTCTTACAAATTCAATAGATCAACAATTAAATTTGTGGAGTCCACGTAAGTCTGCAAATTTAATGATTGATTTGTAAGATAATATGAGAAAAAATTGACAAAATATTAACACTAATCATTTCTTAAAGCTAAAAGGGGTGGTCAAGAGAGTAATCGGGCGTAACTATAATTGGCCGAATTGTTTCAAAATAATTAGTGAAAATGGTCCATTAATTAACTTGAAACAGTTTATGAGAGTGAATTGACTACTTCCATAACCTGTTTTGAATGGTTTCGCCATTCTAAAGCTGGTTGGCCGAAGAATTGAAAAAACAAAGAGTCCGAATTTTTTTTATAAGATTAATGGTACAACATAATCTTGATAATTTATTTATTTAAAAAGAATAGTATGAAATTTAAAGAATTGCAAATTCATAAGAATTAGAAGTGCAAGTACAACTCCCAACATGACATGGCTCTAAACCACATTTGTCCTTAAAAAACATGCTAATTTCATAGTAATGATTCGGTGCAAATAATAAGCTTGAAGGGTCTTGATACGATTACACTATTTTTCATCACGCGCTGGTCTGAAAACCATTTTTTTTAACAGATGAGTCGGGTCATATAATAAGCTTGAAGAGTCTTGATACGGTTACGCCATTTCTCAGCAGGGTTCGAAAACCCTTTGTTTTTGCAGATGAGTCAGGTCATTTATTTGATTCATACTTAACTATTATAAAGATGACAGTCTCCTTTGCCTTTTATATTTTTGTAATTCTTCTCTTTCTCCTCTTCCCCATGTTGAATAGAAGACAAAAACCATAAACAAAAAAGGTAATTCATAATACCCAAAAAAAAAAACACACTACTCTTTGAATAATTCATAATCATATACAACCGCAACTCCTTTTCAATTTCTTTACCACACAGTATATAGATTATTCTGAACAGAAAAAATAAAATAAAATAAAAATAAATACATTATTACATTTCGCAATACAAAACAAAAAAAAAATCTAGCGCGCGCCACGTGTTATCTACGCCAGCGTGCCATAAATTAGATTAAAAAAAAAAAAGTCAACCAGCCAACCACCACGAGTTTCTCCACCAAAATCGGTACTGCGCTCTCTACGCGCGGCGCAGCGAACCAAACCGCCGACAATTTCGAAAAAACCGCCCGCTCGTTCTCTTACGTCAGGTACGCGTCACGTGAAAGCCGGCCCTTCCCTCCCCAAATCCATCGACGACTTGGCCGAGGCCGGGATCGCGGCGTACCGGCACGAGAAGTCTCGGCCGAGAAAGTCGTCGTCGAAATGATCGTTCTGCCCCGGGCCCTCGTCGAAGTTCAAGGCGTAACTCAGAGGGTCGTAGTGGAATTTCACCTGCCTATAGTTGTTGTTATTGTTCTTGTTGAACCTGCGGATGAAGGTCTTCCATTTCGGACCTGCCACGAGCTCCGACCAATCCCGGAGCCTCTTCCACCCCCGGGTCCACCACCGGTCCTCGCTCTCCGCCGTCCGAATCCGCTCCCACCACACCGATCCGACGGTGGAGCCTCGCCCGGAGCCCAAGCACGGAACACATAGGCAGCAGCCTCTGTTCGCGAAGAAGAGCTCCTGCGCGTCGTCGTTTTCGCGCGGGGAGATTTCCGGCGTTTGGCCCGAAGACATTTTGCGACGGAGAAAGAGAAATGAGAGAAAGAGAGAGAGAGTTTCTGGGAACCCTTACCCTAATTCTCTCCCTCTCTCGCTCTCTCTTTGTCTCTTTGGGGGAGAAATAAGGAGGCGTAACGGAAGCCTCGCTGCCTCTGAGTGGGTTAGCATCGCCGGGAATTAAGGGAGGTCATTTATAGGAGTTTGTATTAATTCTTTATTGTTTTTTTTTTTGGGGTTCTCTCTAATAATGGTTTTTTATTTTTATTATTAATTAAGTTGTTTATACTTAATGCAAGTTTGCAACAGCTCATTTCCTTTCTTTTCCCTTTGTATCATGATTTGTAATTGTACCTTGAGATTTACATGTTTTATATCGGTGTTATTAGATATATATACTAAAAAAAAAACGATTATTATAAGTTGTTAATCATATACTCTTAATCATTATAAGTCATCACAATAGATATAGATGATCATATTTAACCCTTTGAATGTAAGATTAAGATTAAAGCTTATTTAATATTAATTAATCATTTTCACGGGAATTCACTTGGTGTTCATAGAAATAGCTGTTAGTTGTTAATAATCCATCTGTCATACTGGGTAGCACGTTTCTCTTCGCTATTGTCATTAACGGTCGAAACTGGAAGTAAAGATCCAGTGCGGTCGTGAATTCTTTACACTCTGCTGGTGAATCTGATATCACCGTTAAAGCTTCTTATGCCATTGGAAGGGAATATTTTAGTAATAAAATAGTTGCAATGTGGTGGGATCCATGGCTTTGGAAGATCAGAGAATCTAATAGTCGGTGTTGGCTAATCACATACTTTAATTGAGGAGTGATGGTAGATGTGGTATTGCCGATCCACTTTTATATTGTTTAAATAATAATAATAATAATAATAATGGACTTTGCAGATTCCTACACCTGAAAAGAATTAATTCATGTAATATTTCTCTAACTATACTAAAAAGTACAAATTATTGGTGTTAGAAGGAGTTATTACTAGAATTATGGTTGAAGCTGTCTTCTTCCTGATTGGCTCTGTTTGATACATTGGGCCTGACGAGTCTTAATTGTCCATTTAAAATGATAATCTTTTATGGAATATATGCTCTTTCAAATTTTTATGGAAAACTATATTTATTTATTTTCTCAAATTTACCCTCAATTTGTAATTTTTTTTTTTTTTTTTTTTTTGACATGTTCGCACAAGAGGAGGGATGTGGATTCGAACTAGAGACCTCCGCTTTATTAGGCATGATCCTAACTAATTCAAGCACCTCTTGGAGACTCTCAATTTGTAATTTAGCTTTTCACTTAACTTCCTCCATTGGGGTATTTTGTTAAATCTGATGAAAATTTTGTCAGATGCAATACATGTAACCCAAAATGATAATAATACCCTTGTGTTCGAATTTTTATTTTATTTTTTTTGAAAAAAAAAAAGACCAAGGAGGGGATCTCTCCATAGTTAGGAAAAAGGGTTTATATTTTTAATCTAAGGAAATAATTTTACTTTTATACATATGATAGGGTCATGGTAAAAATCTGCCACTCATTTTGCTGGTCATAAAAGACCAGCTCCGGTCCGAATTTGCACAAACTTCAATTTCTTAAATTCAAAATCTACACTTGACAACAAAAAAATGTGGAAAATCTAACCAAAATGCTTACTTGTATAAGTCTTAAGTTTTGAAGGGAAAATATGGTTATCTAAAACAAAATTGTAGTCCAAAATAAGTGGTCAATTGGCATATATAGTTTTTTTGCTTTACTTTCTTTTTCAATGCTTTCTTAAGGAAGAAGTAATGTTCACATCTATTTTACACCAAATGACGTGACTTATTATATCAGTCATTTAAAAAAAAAAAAAAAACTTAAAACATGCAATATTAACTACTGTGAAATGAATGTAAAAAGTAGCATTACTCATCTCGTCATAGGATAGGAAGGCAAAAATCACACTCTAAATTGGGGAGCAGTGTCAGTTCAAGCATCCTCCATGGAAGAATGGTCAAAACCATTCATCAGCATATGAAGCTCTGCAAACAGTTTCAAAACATATTTATCTAGAATGGGGATGTCCTGAAATTTTCTGCCTGAATTCAGAATCTGGCAAGAAATGAGAGGGGAGTTGGGGGGTTTGCCAACACATGGTTTCTCACTTAGGAAACTCAAAAATGCTGACATTAAAACATAGGAATAGAGAAAAATTTGGTCAAAGAAGCACTTTGAACAGGAATCTTAATTTCAACTAAGCTGGTATTGGTTTCTCATCTCCATATTAGCCTCAAGATTCCACCCCAATTGTTCAACCCCTCTCTCTCTCTCTCTCTTTGAGTTTTCGTGCATGCTTCGCAACATAGTCACTATTCTCGTGTGTGTTTGAACAGGTCATGCATTTTTCCACCATTTCCACAAGCTTATCACCATCTCTGATCACTATAAATACCAAGCTTTACATCCCAATTTCACATCCCAATTTCTCTACAAACTAAAGAGAAACTTTCTTGCTACATTACTTCATGGCCAGAGAACTCCAAGTTCGCCATTTCCTTGTCCTTGTTATTTTCTTAAGCTTCTTTTTGCTATCCTCTACCATACAAGCCCGCACTTTGCATGCTCAAACTCCTCACCACCATGCCATAATGAAGCCCTCTGGAAGCCATGGAGATGGAGTAACGGGTTATTATATTACTGAAGTTCTTGGCAACTGGGGAACTAACAATTATGATACAATCTTACCCAGAAGAGATCTTTCAGGTCCAAGCCCCGGGGATAATCATTAACTCGTTAATGGTGCATACATTACCGTCCGGACGACCCAAAAACAGAGCATCAAATGTGTCTCAATGCACCTTAGTTGAAATAATTGTTTGTTTAGGAGGAAATTTGAATTACTTGTAGACCAGTATGAATTAATACAGGGTGAAATAAATTATTATGTTCTGGGTCATTGTAATTTAATCCAACATCTCTTGAATAAAGTCTTTGTAATTGCATTTGCTACATACAAATTGTTGTTGAATGGAGTAATGTGGTCGTGCCATGAGAATTTACTTTTTGTGAAGAAGAATTTAAGTTGGTGGTGGAAGAATTTTCAGAATCAGCCATGAATGACGTGAGTCAAGGGGTAAAATACCATAATACAACACAGAATAACGTTCTTGATGATGATGCGGTACGTGGACTGGGAAAGCCCAGTTAGGAAATGGGCCGCAGGAGAACGATTTTGCATATTTTCAAGAAAAAGTATTGTTGGATTTTTCAATCCAAAAAAGATAAATATATATATATATATATGAATAAAGCAATATATATATATATATATATATATATATATAGTCTTTAACATGAGAAGGTTACCCCTACTAGGTGATTGTGCCGCTGTAAGATTGACTACTACTTTACCATTAAAGTCTAATTCAAGTCAGCTACACATTTGACTTGTTTTGATTGGAGAAGGATATATATTTCCCTTTCAAGACGAGTGTTAATATTTTATTTTAAGGTTAAATAAGTTCTTTGGTACCCTTAGTAATTAAGGGTCAATGAAAAACATTATAAAAATAAAAAATAAAAAACACATTGGTCGTGGGTCACAAATAACAATTGTCAATGTTCATAACAGATGGTGGCAAAGAATAATGTTTTGGAAGACTCACGACTTTTCTAATTGACGGGTTCCAAAGTCGAATTAAGGATCATGTGGGTTTCGAATGGATTGACTGAGATGGGAATCGATGAAGCCAAGGCTTTGTGACTGATGAGAGACTTCCAGGATTTGCAAACACTCGGATTAGGGATTTGACAGATAGTCACAATAGAATTTTTAAAGGAGTATTTTTGTCTTCTCAAAAAGTGAAAACAAAAAAATATTCGTCAAATATAAGTAACTTGATAACTCTCGAATAACTTATATGGGGCTGTGGCACAAACCTATCTTTTTGTACCCTCCAATGAGATATTGACATTTCAACTTAAAAAAATAAAACAAACACACAAGATCACATCCAAATTTACTAAAAATTAAAAAATCTCACATCACATATATGAATGTGATTTGGTGGATTTGTTTTATTTTCTTAAGTTATACTAATTAAGTTGAGGTGTCAATATCTCATTGGAGAGCACAAAAAGATGTATTTGGACCACAACACCGTAGAAATTTGAAGTCTCTTTCCAAATTTATTAATTTTTTTTTTTTTTTGGAAAATTACAAAGAAAGAGGCATTAAGTGTTTTTATTTGCAAAACAGCAAAAGTAAATAATGCTAAAAGAACTTCTACCACTCAATTAGATTATGAAAAGACCAACTTCAGTCCTAATTTGCATAAACTTCCATTTCTTAAGTTCCAAAATCTAGACTTGACCCCAAAAAACTGTGGCAAATTTACATTTGTTTAATCAAAGACTAACGCCACGTTAATTAATATTCAATAAGTATGATAAATGAATATGAAAATTAACATCAGTACTCTTTACCAAAAATCTTGTTCCGGTAGTCTTAAGCTTTGAAGGGAAGCACTTAGACAGTTAGACCGGATATTAGCCAACACAGAAGGGAAGCACTTGGAAAACTTAAAAATTCTATCATCAAACCCTAGCAAGTAGAGAAGAATTTGGTCAAACAACATCAAACCCTAGCGAATAGAGAAGAATTTGGTGAGACAGCATTTTGGACCGGAATCTAAATTCAACTTATAAGCTGGTCTTGGTTTCTCACTGATTTGAGATAAGCCTCAAGCTTGTCACCCAAGATTCCACCCCCAACACTTGAACCTCTCTCTCTTTGAGTTTCCTTGCATGCTTCGTAACATACTCACCATTCTCATGCGTCTTTGAACCGGGCATGCATTTTTCCACCATTTCCACAACCTTATCACCATCTCTGATCACTATAAATACCAAACTTTACCACCCAATTTCACATCCCAATTTCTCTACAAACTAAAGAGAAAACTTAATTCCCTGCTACATTACTTTATGGCTGGAGAACTCCAAGCTCGTCATTTCCTTGTCCTTGCTATTTTGGTGAGCATCTTTTTTCTATCTTCTACCATACAAGCCCGCTCTCTGCATGCTCAAACTCATTGCCACCATGCCATAATGAATCCCGCTGGAAGCCATGGAGTGACAGGTTATTATATTAGTGAAGTTCATGGCCCTCTGGGAATTAAGAATTCTGATCCAATATTAAACAGAAGGGAACTTTCGGATTCAAACCCAGCTGAGGGAGGTCCAAGCGACGGGGCTAAGCATTAACTCGTTAATGGTGCATACATTACTGTCCGGACGACCCAAAAACAGAGCATAAATGTGTCTCAAGACACCTTAGTTGAAATAATTGTTAATTTAAGAGGAAATTTGATTTACTTGTAGAGTATGAGTTAATACAGATGAAATAAAATTATTATGCTCTGGATCATTGTAATATAATCCAATATCTATTGAATAAAGTCTCTGCAATTTCATTTGCTACTTAGAAATTGTTGTTGAACGGTGTAATGTGCTCCTGCCATGAGAATTATAGATCGATGTTGTTAAATTATTAAACTTACTATTTATTATTAAATTAAACTTTTGGGATATGAGATAATTTAATGTACGTAGAATTTTGTGTTGGAAGAACTCTCAGAATCAGCCATGAATGACGTGAGTCAAGGGGTGAAATACCATAATACAACACAAAATAACGTTCTTGAAGATGATGAGGTACATGGACTGGGAAAGCCCAGTTAGCTTGTCTCCTCCCGGTTTATAATCCCGCCAAATTGTTTCTTCTTCGTTATAGTTTGATCATAAAGATGAGTGAAAATGTATTAGATCAGAGGACAGAGGGTGATTGGAAAGGATGAATGGTTTGAAAAATATTTCATTTCCTAGATCCTCCCATGATCCCATCCAATGTTTTCTTACTAGTCGTAGTCCATCATTCTTTTGTAGTTTGCTAACATATATATGCTTGCTCTCTCATTTCATTTTGTTTATGTTCCATGCATGAAATGAAGCTTGATCTGTGTCATGACGTCGCCGGAGGACCTTGCTTCTTAGTGTTTACTGTAGAAGATGGAAACGGCGCGGCCAATAATACCAAGTTTTTTTTTTAAATTTATTTATTTTATTTATAAATATATATAATTAAATATAATTTTTTTAAAAATTAATTATATAGACACGTGTCAATTTGTTATTAGTGTTGACGTGTCAGTTTCTATTTCCTTTGTTGCTGTTGCATCATAGAGAGCTGAGGCGAACCAATGTTTGGTGGGTTGCCTTCCAGCGGAGTTATTGTACATCCATGGTTAATCATGCATTATCCAGACCTAAATAAATAAAGCAGCAAAAATATAATGTGTTTATTTGTTAATGTGGATATGTAGTATATTGTTTTCGATATTTGTTATATGTTTGACGCATTTTATATATTGTTGGGCAGAATCCATTTATTCTTCTATATTTATTTTCCTCAATTTTTGAGTGTCAAAAAGTCTTGGATAATATCCTCCAGGGTGTTAAAAAATAAAATAAAAATTAAAAAAAACTATGATTTATCGGAAATTTGTTTCAAGTATTTGGAATTGAAAAATATTACATGAACTCTCTTTTTTATATTTTTAAGTGCGTACTTTCAAATGTTATAGTAAAAAGCTGACGTGCCAACTGTCATATTAGAATGTAAGAACTTCTGAATTTACCCGTACATTAGTGTGGTATCGCATCTAATTGGTAAACTGTATGTACACACTTTTCCTCATTATCCAAATTTTTTTAAAAAATAAAAAAGAAAAAAGAAAAAAAAAAGGGAGGTGTTGGATAATGTAAAAGTAAATGTCACAATTACCCAATCGGTGCAATTTTTCAGTTCAACCGCTAGTAAAGAAACTCATTACTTGTATCTATATAGGGGTTATAAAATGTGATTTAAGCCACGTGTGGTACAATGAGTCAAGAGAATCCAATAATCAGTAACGAAGAAATGAAACTATCTATAACTAGGTAAAAAGATCTATGTTAAGAGATGGTTCAACTACGAAGTATGAGATTTAACTATTAAAAAAAAAAAAAAAAAAAATCAACGGAAATCTAAAATTAAAGCTGGAAATCTCTTGTAAATTCGAAGGAATTGCAATTCTAATTGCAACCTAAAAAATTTTTAATGGCTTTTTGGCAAAACTAATTGAAATCTTTCCCAGAGAAAAAAAAATAAAGTGAAAAAATAAAATAAAAATAACGTGAGAAAAGTGAAAAGGCAGTACATTTTGATTTATGCCCACCACCCCAAAAGGGGAAAAAAAGAGAAAAAGCTAGCTTAAGAACAAAGTGGGATTTGGGTTTAGGTGAGGATAAATCTTGCATGGGGTTTGAGATGACCGGGTAATGAGTCGGATTAAGATCAGGTGCTTAGGTATTGCACTTTTGCAATAGTCTAATATGAGACGTTTATATTATTCTATCATATCAGCAAAAACACTTAACATTCTTTTTCCACCAATTCTAGAGTGATTGACTACTCCTTTGACTTTTTAGGGTGGCCGAACCACTCTAACAACCATTGAGGTGGTTCATCCACTTTCAAACAGCTAAAAAGGTGGCCGGCCACCTCTAGTAGTGGTGGTGAAAAACTATGAGGCTAGTGATGGTGACATAGTTTAGAAAGAAAGAACTTTAAATTTTAATTTTTGACTGACGTGACAAAACCTGAGTTTTTCATTTAAAATGATCTGGGTTACATAGGATTTCAATCCATGCGAGTGAAGGGAGAAAAGGCAGAGCTATAAGTGGGTTCATTTTCTTGGTTTTTGAGAGGATTTTGGTGATGGGAGTGAACCTGTCTTGGGATTTGCAAAGAACGATGGATCAGCTTGTTTGAACGAAGGGTGCTTGTTAATCAGCTTGTTTGAGACAATCTTGCCAACAAAGACGAGGTTCGAGGCATTTTTCTGCCTCTATGACCTATGGGGATTATTTTCCATTACCTGAAGATTATTTTTTGGCCGACAATTTAACCCCAACATCAGAAAACACAGAATATTAGAGTTCCAGAGGTGATTTTTCTGCAGAACAAACAGACAACCCGAGTAACAAATTTGAGAATTTACTTTCTCAAACCTTTCATTTTCATTCAAAATCACATTCAATGTTAGATTATAAGTTCAGGTTTCTGGGTTCCCTCTACTCCTAGAGTACATAATGGCTGGCTCCTTCAAATTCAAAGGCCATGGACAGAAGAACCCTTATCCCCGCTCCACAATACAACACCCCTGAAAGATGATACATCAATTTGATATTTATGAAAGGATATCTCAACGCCCCCACCAAATTAGATCTACAAATCAACTCCTCCCTAATCTTCTCCGACTTCTTCGTCATCTTCTTCAGGAGCCTCTCTCAACCACTGCAACCAGAAAACACACATATGAAGATGCAAATATTATATTACAACAAACAAATCAGGTGAAGTCTAAGAGAGGCATGATACATCAATCTTAAGTCTAAGAGAGGCATGATTCATCATCTATGCAGCGTGGCATAGATGATGGCCACGCTGCAAGAACAACTAAATGATTTCTTTTTTCCTTTAGAAAAGAGGAAAGGAGAACGATGAATAGTTATACTTTAATGAATTCTTCCGACTTCTTAACAAAAACTTTATCGAAATCATCAGCGTCTTTTTTCTCATCATCCCACTTTAGAATAGCATCTTCTTGTATAATTTCTTTGTCGTACAGAAGCCACAGTATCTGTAAAAGAACATAACAATGACTTGAATAAGCAGAATAACTACACAAAATACGATCAAAGCAAGACAAAAGCAAAAAGAACTAAGAATGCAAACAATCTCCATAATTTCTAATCACATGGCACCTATTTTGGCCAAGAATACGTTTCAACTCAACCTAACCAACCGTATCTCACAAACCAAAAACCGAGACTATAGCAGGACGCGCTGCCGCTAGAGGAAGAGAGAGGGAGAGCTTATTGGCCGAGAGAGAGAGAGAGAATATATATATATATATATATATATATATATATATTGATCAACATGCCGCATTGTCAATAGATATTATAGATCGAGGGCAATATTGATGAATTTTTTCTAAAACTTCCTCGAACTATATTGATGTGATGTCATCTTCAGGATGCAAGAACAAGCACAAAATGTGTGTCATGTGAACCAAAATATCATCATAGGGAACCACAACATCAAAGAAAATTATATATTGAAGCGAAGTGCACATCTCATTCTCTTCTGATGAGATCTACATTATAAAGTATAAAGATAAATATACTTGTGAGAACAATGGGGAGAACTCGGTGGTAGATTCCAAACACATTTCTTCAAACTTTAGTATTACTTCAATCTGCAAAGTATGCAAGAAAAATTTATTAAAAAGAATTGACTATGAAATAACGAGACTTATTTTGGTAACCATCAAAACCAAGGGAACTGGGTGCACAATATCTAATTACGTTCTAGAACCAAGTTAATCATATTCATTGTGTAAACATTACTAGTCAAAGAAACGGCAACAATTATCTAAAAGGATTTATCATAAACAGACCTCGGCATCAATGTCAGTCAGGAAAGACTTCAGAAGTTTTTGCCATTGTGTAATTACATTCACGGCATTATTAAACAGTTCACCTGAAAAGTAGATTAAGAAGAAAACCAAATTGTTTATTCCATAGATCAAAAGGCAAGGAAAATAATTTTTATACATAAATGAAATCTGTTACACAGAAAGATATGTATAGCATTAGGAAGTAATGTACAAACAAGATATGCTATCATTGAAACAGGACTGAAACCATGACAAGTTCAGTTGATGTGTATCAACCTTATCCTAGCTGGCCCTGGATAGAGCAAACCCCAATCCAAATCCTCACCAATCCCGCCAAGTCCCTCACAAGACAAGGCAGCCAAATGCAAAATCGGGGTACAACAAAATATGGATGCTGTATTGAATGACATAATATGGATGCGTCAATATATATAGCAAATATGTGAAACAGTAAAAACAAGAAAATATGGTAAGTTCTATCAATTATGATGGTAATAGTTGCAGGGCTAGGGTGAAGGGAAGGGCACAAAGAGATTATCCATGAAGCCTAGGATAATCTCTTGGAATGTGAGGGGGCTTAATGAGGGCAATAAGTGTTTGAGGGTGAAAAACATGCTCAGACAATGGAAGGCAGACATTGTGTGCCTTCAGGAGACAAAAATGGAGTATATTTCCAGGAGTTTTGTGAGAAATTTGTGGGGATGTGCGTATGCAGACTGGTGCTTTGTGGCAGCTAGAGGCGCTTCGGGTGGAATCTTATTGATGTGGGATAGAAGGGTGGTCACGAAGCTTGAGGTTTGTGTGGGGGAATTTGTTGCAGCCTGCTCGTTCAAGAATGTGGAGGATGATTTTGTTTGGGCCTTTGCGGGGGTTTACGGTCCGAATTTCGATTCCATTAGACATCGTTTATGGGAAGAGTTAGCTGGTCTCATCAGTTGGTGGGAGGTGCCGTGGTGTATTGGTGGTGATTTCAACGTCACTCACTTTCCTAGTGAAAGGGCGGGGGGAGCACGTCTCACACGAGCAATGTCGGATTTTTCGGATTTCATTTCTGAGCAGGGGCTCATGGATCTTCCCTTGGCTGGAGGTACATTCACTTGGTCTAATTCTTACTCGCGGTCTAGGATTGATCGTTTCCTAGTCTCTCCAGAATGGGAAATCAAATATCCTGGTGTGTTACAGAAGAGGTTGCTTAGACTATGTTCGGATCATTTCCCCATTTTGCTTGATTGTGACGCCATGATTAGGGGTAAGAGGCCTTTTAAATTCGAAAACATGTGGCTGAAAAATGTTGGTTTTGTCGATAGGGTACGGGTTTGGTGGTCGTCTTATAGTTTTTTTGGCTCTCCAAGTTTTATATTGGCCAAAAAGCTTAAGGCGTTAAAGGAGGACATTAAAAGATGGAATGAGATGGAATTTGGTAATGTAAGTGCAAGATGCTTAGAGAAAGCGGAAGAATTGAAGAACATGGACAGATTGGAGGAGGAGAGGGAATTAGATGAAGAAGAGAAGGAAAGAAAAAGGGTGGTTATTAGGGAATTGGAGATCTCTCTTTTACAAGAAGAAATTAGTTGGAGACAAAAATCCAGGATTCGGTGGCTCAAAGAGGGGGACAAGTGCACTAAGTTCTTTCATCGGATCGCCAATTCTAATCGTAGATGCAACTCCATTGAGTCCATAGCCATTAATGGATCTCTTTCCTCTAACCAAGACCTCATCAAGGATCAGGCGGTGCAATTTTACGAGTCCTTATTTTCGGAACGTTGTGATTGGAGGCCTAGGGTGGACAATCTTGCTTTTGATATGTTGAATGCGGATGAGGCCAACCAGCTAGAAGTTCCCTTTGATGAAAAGGAGGTTTTGGAGGTGGTTAAAGGCATGGACAGAGATAAGGCACCAGGTCCGGATGGTTTCTCTATGGCTTTCTTTCAAGAGTGCTGGGAGGTGATTAAGGAAGACATTATGGCGGTATTTTCAGACTTTCATACTCGTGGTAAGTTTGAAAAAAGTCTTAATGCTACTTTCATTTCTCTCATTCCAAAGGTGCCCGGGGCTTCCGAGTTTAAGGAGTTCCGTCCTATAAGTCTTATAAGCGGGACTTACAAGATTATTGCTAAAGTTCTCGCTAATAGGATGAGGAGGGTTGTGGATAGGGTGATTTCAAAGCCTCAAAATGCTTTTGTGAAGGGCAGGCAAATTACGGATTCGGTCCTTATTGCAAGTGAATGTTTGGATAGCCGAATCAATTCAGGGGAACCAGGGCTGCTTTGTAAATTGGATATGGAGAAGGCTTATGATCATATAAATTGGAAGTTTCTATTGTATCTTCTCAGGCGATGTGGTTTCGGGGAGAAATGGTGTTCATGGATTGAACGATGTATTTCGACTGCACGCTTTTCTGTATTGATCAATGGTACTCCCTCAGGGTTCTTCAGAAGTTCTCGAGGGGTAAGGCAGGGGGATCCATTGTCTCCCTTCTTGTTTGTCATTATTATGGAGGTGTTTAGCAGGATGATTGCTGCCGCCATTGATAATGGCCGTATCTCGGGCTTTTCTGTGGGAGCCAATTTGCCTGAGAGGGTCACCATCTCTCATCTTTTATTTGCAGATGACACGTTGGTCTTTTGTGGGGCAAATAGGGACCAAATTCGCTCTATTAAAGCTCTTCTCATTTGTTTTGAAGCTGTTTCAGGTATGAAGGTGAATATGGCTAAATCAGCCTTGGTTCCGGTAGGTGAGGTGGCTATTATGGAAGAATTGGCAGGGGTTTTGGGCTGTGGTATAGCGTCCCTGCCTTTGAAATATCTAGGGCTTCCTTTGGGCGCCCGGTTTAAGGCCAAAAACATTTGGGATGATACGTTGGAAAAAGTTGAGCGTAAGTTGGCCAGTTGGAAAAGGTTATACCTTTCTAAGGGAGGAAGGGTCACTTTAATCAAGAGCACACTCTCTAACCTTCCTACTTATTTATTATCTCTCTTTCCTATACCTGCTTCAGTGGCCAAGCGTATTGAGAAGCTTCAACGTGACTTTCTTTGGGGTGGTCTCAACGAAGAGTTCAAGTACCATTTGGTCAAGTGGGACAAGGTATGCTCTCCGATCTCTAAAGGTGGTTTAGGGATCAGGAAATTGAGAGTCTTTAATCAAGCCCTATTAGGGAAATGGCTATGGCGTTATGTGCATGAGAGAGAGGCTTGGTGGAGAATTGTAGTGGATGCAAAGTTTGGTTCCGAGTGGGGTGGATGGCATTCTGTCGACACTCCCGGCCCGCATGGGGTGGGTCTTTGGAGGCACATTAGGAGGGGGTGGCGTTTGTTCTCTAAACATATTAAATTTGATCCAGGAGATGGGTCTCATATAAGATTTTGGGATGATGTTTGGTGTGGAGATATAACGCTGAAGGAATCTTTCCCAGGCCTTCACAATATAGCTAATGCTAAAGATGCGTCCATTGCCGACAATTTGGAGATTATGGGTGGAACCCGCCAATGGAATGTTAGTTTCTTTCGGTCGGTTCACGATTGGGAATTGGAAGTGTTAGCCTCGTTCTATACTCTGTTATATTCCCAGAGAATGAGAAGGGGAGGGGAGGACAGAATTTGGTGGATCCCGTCTAGACGAGGGAAGTTTGATGTTAGATCTTTCTATGATGTCTTGGTAAGTAAAGAGGCTGATCCTTTTCCTTGGAAGAGTATTTGGGGTACCAAGGCACCTTCGAGAGTGGCTTTCCTTACTTGGACGGCGGTGCTAGGGAAGATTCTCACTCTTGATAATCTCAGAAAAAGGAATTTTATCATAATCAATAGATGTTATTTGTGCAAAAATGATGGGGAGTCTATTGATCATTTGTTCCTTCACTGTGAGATCGCTCGATCCTTATGGTACGCCATCTTCAGCCGTTTTGGATTGTCTTGGGTCATGCCTAAGAAGGTGGAGGGATTATTTGCTTGTTGGTGGTCAGGAGGTCGCTCCAAGAGTGGCGTTGTTTGGAAAATGGTTCCTCAATGCATTGTGTGGTGCTTATGGTTAGAAAGGAATGAGAGATGCTTTCAGGATTCCGAGCGATCCTTGGAGGAGCTCACGGCCTTCTTTTTCCATACCCTCTACTCATGGACAGCGGCTTGGCTCGCTCCTTTAGTTATTAGCTTTCTTGATTTTCTTGTTCTTTTCTCTTCTTCTAGTTAGTCGTTTCCCTTGTATACTTCCTGTGTACTAGGGTTGCGCCCCTCTGCGCTTTTGATATAAAATATTACTTATCAAAAAAAAAAGATGTCTTTCATGAATCACAATTAAACGATGGAAAGTTGGATAGAAGAGCAGTTAACAAAATAGCTTTTTTGTGGTGGGCAAAAGAGCATGGAAGACAGCGACCCTAATTGATCCCTTTACTTCATGAATTTTACTTTTATGGTTGGGGAGAGATGGAGATGGAAGCCGTGGAAGTCCCCCCGACTTCCACCAACTCTTCAAAAATATTTAGATTAAACAATACAATTAAACCTCTAAAAAAGCTGCAATTAAAGAATCCATATTAGCATTTATTGACTTCTACAAAGAACAAATTAATCATAGCAACAGGTGTGAAATGTTGATATTTCCAATTATTGCCATGGTACAATGGACCTAAATTGACAATGTTACAGGCAAACATTCTTGCTTAGATTGTCCAGCCAATGATGATATGTTGGGTGATCGAAACACTCAACATGCAAATAAGCCAGCCTACATGTTTGTTTCATCAAAGGTAACCATCTCCTCGGTTTGGTGGAGAAGTCAACCCTTTTGTCATTTACTATATAACTTTTATAACAAAAAATCTTATAACAATCGGTAAAGATTCTAGAACTTAGGAAAGACTTGAAAGACATATCAAACAGTAATATAGAGCAAGCTTTCTTGGTAAATACAAGTGAAAACACAGGAGTTCAAGAAAGCTACCACAGGAATAGGCACTGCCCAGCCATATTCTGGAGTCCAATCTAATGATGGGCGTAGGTCCTTGCAGGGGACTTCATATGATAATCCTTCACCCGTAGGAGGAGGAAACAACTCGATCTAGAAAAGCAACAAAATACAATATAAGAACAGAAAAATAAATATAATGCTTCTGCCGTAGCAAAGTACTCAGTGTTCAGCTTATCTAGAAAATTCATATGAACAGAGGAGAGAAGATAGCATTCCCTTGAAAAATTAGATTTATTAAAGATGATTTTCTTTATCTTATCTCTTTTTTTTTCTTTGGCTAACAACTACTTATCATTAAAATGTAGTTTGCAAACTTAATTTCTTGATAGTGGGGACCCACTTTTCAAATTCGTCAATTAAGGACCTCCATTATGGCCTCTGCTGAAATTGGTCCTTCCGTCCAACTTTTTTTTTATAAGCAATTTTGTATCCCAATGTATTATTTTTTTTCCACATTATACCAATAGCATGAGAGCACGTGTAATGAGTAACATATTACATTTAAAACGCTTTGAAAAAAAAGAACATGTTTTAAAAATAATATCATTGTATACAAAAAAAAAAAAATGCACCGAAGAGGGGGAAGGGTGAAGATTCATCCTGCCCCCCACCCAAAATGGGGGTCTTAGATCCACCCCTGCTTCAGCGAAGGTGGATCTCCACCCCACCCATCCCTTTCATTGATTTTCTTTTTTGGTCTTTTTATCTCTTTTGGGTCTTTTAAAAGGACTTTTTCTTTTAAATAAGTAATAAAAGTTTAATTAAAAAGCGTAAGGCGCCCCTACGTACATAAGAAGTATACACAAGAATCACCTACCAAAAACCCAAAGAAAAAAAAAAAAAAACCCATAAAGCCTGACAAGCACACCAAACCGAAGCCCACAAAAACCAAAAGACCCCAAACCTGACACCCATGCGAAGCACTCAAACGCTGCAGCACATGAGGCTTGTCTTTCCCTCGTTGAGAGGACGCGCATGCCTTACCATAGTTAATGAAACTTTCTAAATTCAACAGCTCCCTACTGCCTCTATTCTTAGGACACGCAAGAAAGTCCTCTTCACTGACATCCAGGAGCGCCAAGGATGGATCCTCATCCTTATCACAATCCCACACCCAATCCAAGGGCATGGCAGGAGGAAAAACGCCCAAGGGATAAGGGGAGTCTCCATCCTCCCCATCCCAAACTTCATCTCCCTAATCCCACACAACAATCTCCCCAGACAGACCAAAACCTACCGGCCACTTCTGAGATTGGATTAAGCCAGTCAACCTGAAATCTTCGCCCTTATCATCGACGAAGTGCCTAAGGAGCAGCCACTCAATTCTTCATTCACTCCATCTTCCTTAACAACCGGAGACAATGAAGTCACAACCAACACCTTAGGCGAGGGAAGAGAAGAAACCTGCACTATGGGACTCGGACCAAGAAACCCCCGCCGAAGAAAGCCCTTTGCCGGAGGAGATCTCCAAACATTAGCCTTCATGGTAGCTTCCTCTTCGAGAAGTTTGAAATTCTCTTCTGAGGATGACACATTCGAGGAGATGAGAGAAATCTCGTGCTCGGATGGCATTGAAATCTCTCCCAACGAGCAACCCAAGGAGGAGACCAGACCTACCGCGCTGGAGAAGGACCATCGGCCAACCCCTCAAACGGAGAAAAGCCATCCATGGCCGCCGAAGACGTCACACCCGCACCCTGACCCAAGACCCATCAGCGAGAACCCCAAGCCCGAGTCCACAGAATCGTACCCGCCTTTTAAAAGGACTCAATCCAAGGGCACAAAGAAATGAAGGGAAAGCCTACGGTTTTTCTGAGGCTGGGTTTGGACATAAATGATATTATGTCTAAAATTTGTTTTTAAATCTAACATGTAACTCATTACACATGTGGCCTCACGCTATTGGTCTGATGTGGAAAAATGACACATGACAGAAGTCCCGTTA
>NC_081545.1:33819129-33823428 GCF_901000735.1 Corylus avellana
ATTTCATGGGAATTCACTTGGTGTTCATAGAAATAAGTGTTAGTTGTTAATAATCCATCTGTCATACTGGGTAGCACGTTTCTCTTCGTTATTGTCATCAAGTATTAACGGTCGAAACTAGAAGCAAAGATCCAGTGCGGTCGTGAATTCTTTACACTATAGTGAATTCCCGATCTCCCGATCCACAGATCGGGAATAGGGAATATTTTAATAATAAAATAGTTGCAATGCGGTGGGATCCACGGCTTTGGAAGATTCATACTTTAATTTAATTGAGTGATGGTAGATGTGGTATTGCTGATCCACTTTTATATTGTTTAAATAATAATAATAATAACAATAATAATAATGGACTTTGCAGATTCCTGCACCTGAAAATAATTATGAAAAATGCTAAAAGCACAATTATTTTGATAATTTGGTGTCAACTTTTGTCTTATTTTTTAATTTAGAAAATAACAAAATAAAAAATAAAAAAAGGTTCTGAAGCAATAATTTTTATTTTGGTCCTTATTTTATTTGATATTTTTTTTAAAAATAAAAATTGTATTTTAATATTTTTCTTCACAATAATGACCATTTTTTAAAAAAATTGGCCATTATTATGAATAAAAATACAATTTTTATTTTTTAAAAAAATACTAAATAAAAGAAGGACCAAAATAAAAATTATTGTTTCATAAACTTTTTTAACTTTTAATTTTTTTAAATTAAAAAAAAAAAAAAAATTAGCCTCAAGTTGGGGCTATATTATTCCTCAATAATTATTTAATGTAATATTTCTCTAAGTATAGTAGAAAGTACAATTTATTGGTGTTATTAATATTACTAGACATGATTGTCCAATATTGTTTATGACCTACCATTTGAATGAACAATTTGTATACATACCAATAATGTCTTTCAGGTTTAAGCCTTTTCTT
Source organism: Corylus avellana (assembly GCF_901000735.1). Taxonomy (NCBI): domain Eukaryota; kingdom Viridiplantae; phylum Streptophyta; class Magnoliopsida; order Fagales; family Betulaceae; genus Corylus; species Corylus avellana. The sequence continues at coordinate 33,820,053 of NC_081545.1, forward strand.
TTTCTTTTTCTTTTTTTGGTGATTTTTTTTTTTATTAAAAAAAAAAAAATCTGCCTGAAGTTGTCTTCTTCATGATTGGCATACATTGGGCCTGACGAGTTCTAATTTTCTCAAATTTACACTCAATTTATAATATTCTCCCAAAAGTTAAAAGCTTAATTACAATATTTTTTCAAACTACTTAGCCTTTCACTTAACTTTCTCCATTAGGGTCTTTTGTTAAATCTGATAAAAAAAAAAAAAAAAAATTGGTTAGGTGCAATACACATGACCCAAAATGACAATAATATCATTTTGTTAGAATTTTTTTTTTTTTTTTTTTTTTATAAAGACCATGGGAGTGGACCTCCGACCTCTCCATGGCTAGGAAAGGGTTTTTCTTTTTCATCTAAGGAAATAATTGCATTTTTATACATATGATAGGGCCATAGTAAAAATTGTTGATGCATTTGTCATCCAAATTAATATAAAATCCTAACAGGAAAAGGGAAGCTAAGTGAAAGGGCAAAATAGTTTGTACTCTGGAACGCCAATTATAACTTTTTAAAATAAAGAGAAACTTTAGCATTTACATGTAAGCTTGAAAAAATAAATGTAGTTTTTCTCAAATTTCTGCATTCTTAGCTCCTCTTTCCACCACGGCAAAACTTCATAGTTAAGTGATTTCGTTCCTCTTCCTTGAAGGAACTTCCTTGTAATTATTAAAGTGATGATTACGTGATTAAATTTACCTATTTCTATCAACTAAAGCTTTTGAGATAAATGGTAGTTTAACTTGGTATCAGAGCCAAAGGTCCTAGGATCAAACCTTGCAGGCCGATATTTTTCTTGGTCCTTGTCATGGGGTAAGCAGTCCATTCGTCCTGTTATCATGAAGAAATTTATGGTCCTAACTCATCTCATAAAATTGATTATTTAAGAGAATGATGCTCATTCCTTATAAACATGTTCAAGATCTTGTTTACAAGTAATATGAGACTATTTCTCAACAGTAATACTATTTTAACTCTCTCTCTCCCTCTTCAATATATATATATTTTGAAAAATTACAAGAAAAGAGACAATAAAGTTTATTTATTTGCAAAAAAAAAAAAAAAAAAAAAAGAAGAAGAAGCAAAACCAAATTATAATGCTAAAAGGAACTTCAGCCACTCAGTTGGCTGGTCATAAAAGACCAGCTGTCCTAATTTGCGCAAACTTCAATTTCTTAAATTCAAAATCTACACTTGACCGAAAAAATATTGTGGAAAATCTAACCAAAATGCTTACTTGTATACTAGTCTTAAGTTTTGAAGGGAAAATATAGTTATCTAAAACAAACTTGTAGTCCAAGATTCCATCCCAATTGTTCAACCTCTCACTCTCTCTCTGAGTTTTCTTGCATGCTTCGCAACATAGTGACTATTCTTGTGCGTGTTTGAACAGGCCATGCATTTTTCCACCATTTCCATAAGCTTATCACCATCTCTGATCTCTATAAATACCAAGCTTTACATCCCAATTCCTCTACAAACTAAAGAGAAACTTTCCTGCTACATTACTCCATGGCCAGAGAACTCCAAGCTCATCATTTCCTTGTCCTTGTCATTTTCTTAAGCTTCTTTTTGCTATCTTCTACCATACAAGCCCGCACTCTGCATGCTCAAACTCAACACCACCATGCCATAACGAAGCCCTCTGAAAGCCATGGAGATGGAGTAACGGGTTATTATATTACTAAAGTTCTTGACCACTGGGGAACTAACAATTATGATCCAATCTTACCTAGAAGAGATCTTTCAGGTCCAAGCCCCGGGGGTAATCATTAGCTCGTTAATGGTGCATACATTACCGTCCGGACGACCCAAAAACAGAGCATCAAATGTGTCTCAAGACACCATAGTTGAAAATAATTGTTTGTTTAGTAGGAAATTTGAATTACTTGTAGATCGTTATGAATTAATACAGGTGAAATAAATTATTATGTTTTGGGTCATTGTAAATTATTAATCCAACATGGCTTGAATAAAGTCTTTATAATTGCATTTGCTGCAAATTGTTGTTGAATGGAGTAATGTGCTCGTGCCATGAGAATTGATGATGTTATTAAAATCATTAAATTTACTATTTATTATTAACTTTAGCTTTTTAGAATATATATGAGATAATTTAATGTCAAAAAAAAAAAAAAGATAATTTAATGTAGTAGAATTTAATGGAGGGGATCTCAATCGAGAAATTTAAGGTTGCAAAGAAGTGCTATTTATTAAGTCCTCGCAGGGTTTGAGGCGTTCATCGCTGGCCAAACCCACGGCGTGGGTCTGGCCAGGGTTTGGCCAACTACCGTTTTTTTTTTTTTTTTCTTTGATTTAGTGTGTTGTTCTCACTTTCATTTTTTACTTTTTTTTTAAAATTGATGATGTGTCACATGGTGACTAGATGCTGTAAAAGAGCTGGTTTACACCAGGACCTTAGGTGCTTTCTAATTGAAATGGTATTAATTAATAATTTTCATGGTAATTCACTTGGTCTTCATAGAATAACTGTTAGTTGTTAATAATCCATCTGTCATACTGGGTAGCACGTTTCTCTTCGTTATTGTCATTAACGGTTGAAACTGGAAGTAAAGATCCAGTGCGGTCGTGAATTCTTTACACTCTGGTGAATTCCCGATCCACTGATCGGGAATATTTTAGTAATAAAATAGTTGCAATGTGGTGGGATCCATGGATTTGGAAGATTCATACTATAATTAATTGAGTGATGGTAGCTAGATGTGGTATTGCTGATCCACTTTTATATTGTTTAAAGAATAATAATAATAATAATAATAATGGACTTTGCAGATTCCTGCCCCTGAAAATAATTATTTCATGTAATATTTCTCTAAGTATAGTAAAAATTACAATTTATTGGTGTTATTAATATTACTAGACATGATTGTCCAATATTGTTTATGACCTACCATTTGAATGAACAACTTGTATACGTACCAATAATGTCTTTCAAGTTTAAGCCTTTTCATTTTTTCTTTTTTTTTTTGTGATTTTTTTTGGTGAATTTTTTTTTTTTTTTTTAATAAAAAAAATCTGCCTGAAGTCGTCTTCTTCATGATTGGCATACATTGGGTCTGACAAGTCTTAATTTTCTCAAATTTACACCCAATTTATAATATTCTCCGAAAAGTTAAAAGCTTAATTACAATATTTTTTCAAACTACTTAGCCTTTCACTTAACTTTCTCCATTAGGCTCTTTTGTTAAATCTGATAAAAAAAAAAAAAAAATTGGTTAGGTGCAATACACATGACCCAAAATGACAATAATATCATTTTGTTTTGTTTTTTTTTTTTGTTTTTTTTTGTTTTTTTCATTTTTTAAAAGACCATGGGAGGGGAC
>NC_081545.1:33823528-33856098 GCF_901000735.1 Corylus avellana
GCTGACAAGAAACTGCGATTTTTATTGTTTAAATTAATTTTTTAACACTTTTGTTACATGTGGGACTAAAGGGTGATGATTGAGAGCACACGGCGTGCATAGCACGCCTGTGCATTTTATTTTTTTTAATTAAAAGAAAAAAATTTACACGCCGCGTGTTGTCTTCATTTACCCGGGACTAAATTATAAGTGGACTATTTTAATAAATGAACTTACTTGTTTTAACTTTTAACTTTTAAGTTTATATGAAATTATGAGTTTAGTAATTTCTTTTGGAGTACAATTTGTCAATTACGATCACTTTCCAATTTTTTTTGTTTTTTTCTTATCCTTTATTAAAGCCTTTAATCTCTTATAACTCAATTTTTTGCATTGATTATATTGATGTATCAGTATTATTATTACAATTTTGAATTTTATTTTTTTAAAAAAAAAAAAAATTTATAGTTTAGGGTAATCGGGTCGTGTCGGGTCGTGTCTACACAATTAGACCCGGTTATTTTAAACGGGTAAAACGGGTCGTGTCGGGTTACCCGGTTATTTTCGTGTCATAATCGTGTCAAACCCGATTACCCGTTTAGCTAAACGGGTCGTGTCTGGATATAGGCTAATTGTGTAACGGGTACCTGCGGGTCGTAATCGGGTCGTGTATGGATACCCATTTTGCCACCCCTAACTCCACCCATTGGTAGGCCTGTAATTTCTTGTCACCTAAAATTTTTATGGGTTAAATAATACAGTAAAATAAAACCTTAACCACGTGCAAAGAGAGCGTAAACCCACGCCCCCCTCAATCAAGGAACTCTGCTCCGTTTCTTTGATTTTTTTGGTCTCTTGTCCTCCCGCAAACGCGTAGTAAAAGTCAGAAAGTACTGCAAACTGCTGTCGTCATCTCGGAAGTATTCATCTGCATCATAACAGCGTAAGCGCGGGAGAATAAATGAAAAGCACAAGGATCCTGGCAACTGGCAACTGGCAAGAAGCTCCTTTTCCCACGTGCCTTATTAATTACCCCATTTAAAAAAATAAATACAAGTTCAAATAATGAAGATCATAGTCCGAGCACTTGAAAGTTTGATTTTAATCTAACAATTGATTAAACAACTATTTAAATAAAAAAATAAAAAATGCTTCTCCATCTTGTTTATATCTTTGTTGAGTTAGCATATTATCTGAATGCGCCCATGAAGAACAATTCCATTTAGTTGGGGGTACTTGAAATGCAGGCTCACCCTTCCGGTTGAGCCACTCCTAAACCACCCTAAACCCTAGGGATGGCTTGCATGCCTGCCTTAACCATCTAACGGGTGCAACCTTTTTTTTAAAAAAAAATAAAAAACCCTTTTTGAAATTAAATTAATAAAAAATTATCACGCTGATGTGGCAAAACAATGCGTTTTGATTGGAACTAACAGACGTTACAAAAATCTAACGGTAGGAATTTTATTGGCATTTTAATTGACTCAAGAAATAAATTTTCGAAAAAAAAAAAAAACTTGAAAATATTTTAATTTTAACAAATTGACTCAGTGACTTATTATACATTTACCCTATTAAATAGAAATATAAGTACAATAAAAGTCATGCAAAAAAAAAAAAATTCCATTTCACTTTAAACCGTATAAAAAAATAAAAAATAAATAAAAAAAAGGTTTGGTTTATAAGAAGTTTCCTATGCCCCTTATATTTTATAGACTAAAAGAAGACTCTTAACATCAAACGTTGACTGGGCACACTATTTAAGTCAACGTTCGAAACATAAGCAATTTGTCTATCTTTCTTTCCTCATCTGCTCTCATGGGGAACAATAGACTTACAAGGTTGCTCTTCCAGCAAATAACCAGAAAACAATGGCATCCTCCTGCAGATACAAGAACAGGTGCTTTTCATGGAAGGCCCTATTCAAGTAATTCACTCAAAGAGGCTTTGAAACCTGAGATTCCAGAAGAGATTTCCAGCTCTGCAGTCTGCATTTACAAGGTCCCAGATATCATGCGCCGGGTGCAGAGAAAGGCATATCAACCCAATGTCATCTCAATCGGTCCGTACCACCATGGCGTAGAGCGCCTCGAAGCCATGGAAAAGCTCAAACTGAAATTCGTTTGCCGCCTTTTTGACCAGAATGGACTCGAATTAGATCTTGTGAAGAATGCGTTGGGAAAGCTGGAGGAAGAAGCTCGGATTTGCTACTCGGAGGAAAAGGAAATCCGACTTGGAAAAGACGGATTTGTGGAGATGATGCTCGTCGATGGCTGCTTTGTTGTTGAGCTTCTTAGAGAGGTGTGGCGGCGTGAATCCGAACACCAAATACCTTTCATCCAAAGGTGGATGCTGCCCATTTTCCGTCGAGATCTGATAATGCTTGAAAACCAGCTCCCATTCTTTGTTCTGTCGGAATTGTTTGAAATCACAAGTAAAAATACTACGCCGCCGCCGCCGCAGCCGCCATGTTTGCAAAAGCTTGCGCTTCACTTCTTTAATCCTCTGCTGCAAAGAGATTTTGACACAACACCGCCGAAGATCGTAGCAACCGGTGAAGGAAGTACCGGAGCAAGGCACTTTCTCGACCTTTTCCGGTCGACTATTGTCCCGGTGACGCCGGCGAGACGGAAACAGCCCAACATGATCCGTTCAACAACGGAGCTGAAAGAAGCCGGTGTCAAAATACAGAGAGCAAAACATTCGCAGCTGCTCGATGTAACGTACGAGGAAGGGGTGCTGAAGATCCCTCCTCTGTACATCGACGATTACAAGGGTACCCTGTTTCGAAACATGATGGCATTCGAAAAATGCCACCGCCATTGCCACCCAGACGTCACCACCTACATGTTCTTCTTCGATGGACTCATCAACTCAGCAAAGGACGTGGGGCTTCTCCATTACAAAGAAGTGCTTCAGCATTCTTTGGGAAGTAACAGAGAGGTTGCTAAACTTGTGAGCACCATTTGCAGGGAAATTGATCGGGTTGCAGACGAGTCGTACTTGTACATGGTGGCGGATGACGCCAATTCTTACTTTGCTTCCATTTATGCCAAGTTTCGAGCAGGATTGGTGCGCCACTATTTCAGCAGCTGGCTGGTGGGATTCTCAACGATGGGTGCAATATTTGCTCTGTACCTGACCCTTGTTCAGACTGCATCTGGGATTGCTAGTGCCATCGAACCCCTGGGAAAAGGTGACTTCGGATCATATATAAAAGATTCAGTGTTGCTCCCTTTCTCTGGTAAGCCCAGCTCCAGAGGTGGTTCAACAACCGGAGAAGATGAATCCCTGTAGCTGTAGGAAGTTTTGGTATTTTATGCATTTCTGATTTATTGTAGATTTATGGAGTTGAAGGGCCTGCTTGTATTTAGTCTACAAGTCAATTTGGCTAATAAATATGTTAAATATAGAGAAACTTTGGGTAGTTTCTCTTCCAATTCCCTGCTTCCCTACAATGGAAATACTTTTCCCCTAGGCTTGGCTTGTGTTGCTTTGTTTACTCCCTTTGCAACTGACTTGCAAACTTGCTTGGTGCAATTCTACTTTTTTCCTGCCTTTCAGCTTAGAAAAAGATGTCTGACCAATATGCATAGTTGCCTTAGCCTTTAATATGCGTTCCGCTACAGTCAGCTCATTCATCAATTCAGACCAAGTATAGTTATTAATGGCTGAAATAGCTTGGGAGGGGAATTAGTCAAACCTTAATATGGGAATTAGCTATATGCTATGTTGTGCTCACCTCTGCCGTCAATCCTTTATGAGACTCAGCAGAATGCCATGATACACAATGTGTAGTGACCATGAACATTTCAACAACCGTGTTTGATCACATTCTTACTTACCTGTTAGGTTATTCCATATCAGTTGTAGAAGAGGCTCGTGATTAATTTATAAGTTTGAAAGAAAACTTTATATCTTGAGCTAGTTTAGGTTGAAAGTGACTCAAGACCATTCAACACTGGTACCAGAGCCAAAGTTCTACCAACAAGTCTCAGCCCAATAATTCACGGGTGAAACAGATTGTGTCTGCTCCGACGAGGGCCCGATGTGTGAGTATGAGATTGTTAGAGGTTATCTCACATCAGTTGTGGAATGGACTGGTGGTCAGTTTATAAGTGTAAGAAAAAATCTCACTTTTTGAGCTAATTTTTAGAAATGAGAGAAGCCCAAGGCCACCCAACACTACCAAACCATGGTGAACTTGCTGGCTACTTGAATAAAACAAATAAAAAGAACATTAAACAAAGAAGGATGCCACCAGGTATGAAGAATCCATGAACCAGAGGAAGAAGAAGAAATAAATAAATTAATCAAGGATGCCTCCAACACAATTTTATATTACACTTTCAGAAATAAAGATTTCAGAAGAAAAACATGTGACCTTATATTTAATCAACTTATAAGAACAACTTGCGAAGAGCAATGTGCAAACTCTGCTTCTTTCGTTTTCTCTGTGTTTTTTGGTTTCTTTTCCTCACGCAAACGCCTAGTACAAGTCAATCATCCATTAAGTACTGCAAATATTATGTCATTTCGGAAATATTCATCAGCATCCTAAGAAAGAATTAACACAATTAGAGTAAAAAAAAGACTACCACCAAACATTGACTTGGTGCAGCTGCTCTATTTATGTAAACGATGATTAAAGTTCTACTCCAAACAAGAGCAATTGTCTACCTTTCTTTCCTCGTTTGCTAATGGGGAACACTAGACTTACAAGGTTGCTCTTGCAGCAAATAAGCAGAAAAACATGGCATGCTGTAGCTAAAAGAACAAGAACAGGGGCTCTTCATGGAAGGCTCTACTCAAGTAATTCAATGAAAGAGGTTTTGAAACCCGAGTTTCCAGAAGAGAGCAGCTCTGCAGTCTGCATTTACAAGGTCCCAGATATTATGCGACGGGTGCAAAGAAAGGCTTATGAACCCAATGTCATCTCAATCGGTCCATACCACCACGGAGTAGCGCGCCTACAAGACATGGAGAAGCTCAAACTGAAATTTGTTCACCGCCTTTTCAACCCGATTGGAGAAAATGGAGTCAAATTAGATTTTGTGAAGAATGCCCTGGGAAAACTGGAGGAAGAAGCTCGGATTTGCTACTCGGAAGAAATCAAACTTAGAAGTGATAAATTTGTGGAGATGATGCTCATTGATGGCTGCTTCGTTGTTGAGCTCCTTAGAGAGGTGTGGCAGAGCATAAATCCGGACACCAAATACCTTTCATCCAAAGGTGGATGCTGCCCACTTTTCGTCGTGATCTGATAATGCTTGAAAACCAACTCTCATTCTTTGTTCTGTCGGAATTGTTTCTGTAAAATATATTGGATAATATATTAGAAGCGGAAGAGAGAGAGAGCGGAAGTATATAGGACTACATCTCTTCTATTATGATTGTGTTGATAATGAATACAAAGGCCTCTATTTATAGAGAGGCAAGTAACCTAGTAGACTAAGGGAAGGTAAACCTAGTAGACTAATGAAAGGTAAACCTTGTAGACTACTAATACCTAAGAAAGTAAATAACCCTAACATAATATTCTTAACAGTTTCAAATCACAAGTAAAAGTACTACACCGCCGTGGCCATGTTTGCAAAAGCTTGCCCTTCACTTCTTCAATCCCCTGTTGTAGAGAGACTTGGATACTACTACACCCCAGAAGAGCATAGCGGTTGAAGGAATGGAGGCAAGGCACTTTATTGACCTTTTCCGTTCTAGCATTCTCCCAAGGATGCCGACATATAATGACAAACAATTCTCTTGGAGATAATCTTCTCACTTTGTTAAATTACAACCAGTGTATGTGGTACATTATATACAAGCAAGAGAGAGACTTTTACAAGGAAATTTCTACTGATTGAAAATCTAATTTATGACAGGAGCGTCATGTTAATTGCTGGAGCATTTTGTCTTTAATGTTTTCCTTATGAAGGTATATTTGACTATTGGCTATAACTCATGAATCTCTAGTTGTGTGTGTTTCCTTGTATGATTACTAGAAGCTTCTGGTGCAATAACTTGAGCTGGATATTTCCTTCCAGCTGTATGTTTCCTTGTTGAGTCCTCCTTGACAGGTGTGGTCTTGAGTGTAGGAGAGGATTGTGGCACAACATCTTCTAGTGTCTTAATATGCCCCCTCAATTGAAGCGGAATTTCAGTGATGCTGAGATTGCTACAGAGAACATCAAAGCGTGTAGAGACCAAAGGTTTGGTAAAGATATCGACTTTTTGATCTTTTGTGGAAATAAATCGGACCATCAAGGATTTTGCTGCAACCTTATCACGAACGAAATGAAAATCTATTTCGATATGTTTGGTACGGGAGTGAAACATGGGATTGGCTGTTAGGTAGGTCGCGCCAAGATTGTCACACCATAGGATGGGAGGTGCGGATAGGAATATACCAAGTTCTTTGAGAAGGGACTGGAGCCACTGAATTTCAGCCGTTGTATTGGCAAGTGAGCGGTATTCGGCTTCGGTGCTTGAGTCTAAGACAGTGGCTTGTTTACGAGAGCTCCAAGATATAAGATTACTCCCAAGAAAAATGCAATAGCCACCAGTAGAACGGCGATCATCGGGGCAGCCAGCCCAATCGGCATCGGAGTAAGCATGTAATTGTGAGACTGAGTTTTTGCGAATGAGTAACCCATAGAACAAAGTATGTTTCAAATACCTCTATATTCGCTTTACAGCAGTCCAATGTGGGATTGTTGGCCGTTGGAGAAATTGACAAACTTTATTGACGGCAAAAGAGATGTCTGGGCAAGTGAGTGAGAGATATTGTAAGGAACCAACAATACTCCGATATAACGAGGGATCTTCAAATGCTTCGCCATCAAAGCGGGACAAGGTCTTGGAAGAAGACATAGGGGATGTCACTGTCTTAGCATATAGCATATTAGATTTCTTGAAGAGGTCCAAAATGTACCTTCGTTGAGAGAGAAAAAGTCCACGTGCATAAGGGGTTACTTCCACACCTAAGAAGAAATTAAGAGTGCCTAGGTCCTTGATTGGGAAATCACCTTGGAGCTTAGCAATAAGACGGGCTATGAGTTCTGTATTTGGACCTGTAACGATTATATCATCCACATAGATGAGGATGAAAATAGTGGTAGCACCGGTACCAAAAAGAAATAACGAAGTATCTGCCCGTGAACCCACAAACCAAGTTCCTGTAGGCGAGAGCTAAGGCGTGAGAACCATGCTCGCGGAGCCTGTTTAAGACCATAGAGAGATTTTTTGAGGTGACAAACGTGATCTGGAAGAGTGGGATGAACAAATCCTTCTGGTTGAACCATGTATACATCTTCCTGCAAAAATCCATGGAGAAACGCATTTGTTACATCCAATTTGTTTAATATACCAATTGGATGAGACAGCAATAGAAAGGACAGTCCGGATGGTTGTGGGTTTAACCACTGGACTAAAAGTATCATCATAATCAATCCCAGGTTGGTGGTGAAATCCTTTGGCGACTAGTCGAGCTTTGTGGCGATCGATAGTGCCATTAGATTTTCGCTTGATTTTATAGATCCATTTGCACCCAACAAGGTTCATGTGGGCTCTCGAGGAACAAGCGTCCATGTCCCATTTTGAAGGAGAGCATTAAATTCAGATGTCATGGCTTCCCTCCAGTGCAGGGATTTGTGTGCAATTGTGAATGAGGTAGGTTCCTCATAGGAAGCATCAATCGTGGTGAGAAGTGCCTTTGGTGGAGGATAGGGAATGGTCCCATCTGTGAATGCACGTGGCTTATGGATTTGATTCTTGGACCTTGTTTGCATGGAGTGAGCAGCACCTGGCATAGTAGTGGAATTAGATGCAGTAGTAGGCACATGGGGAACCGGCAGCACATGGGCATTAGGTGACGCAGCAGGTTCTGAATTTGATGAGCAGGGAGAGTGTAGTGGGCCAGGTGTAACTTGAGGTGCATGAGGAGAGGATTGTGGAGATGGAAGATCTGTGACAAGTGGAGTTGGTAGTACCGTGAGGTTGGAAGGTAATGGCACAGAATTAGTCTTGGGAGAAGCTGCAATCACAGAGTTAGTATGAAAAGGAAAAGAATTTTCATCAAAAATAACATTACATGACACATAAATGCGGCCTGAAGGAACATGGAGACACCTGTAACCTTTATGTTGAAAACTATACCCGAGAAAAACACAAAGTTGAGATCGGAAGGCAAGTTTGTGTTGGTTGTAAGGGCGCAAATGAGGCCAACATGCACACCCAAAAACCTTTAAGAAATTATAGTCAGGAGCCTTGTGGAATAGTAATTCAAATGGCGATTTGTTGTGGGTAACTGAGGAAGGGAGACGATTAATTAAAAAGGCTGCAGTGAGGAAGGCGTCATCCCAGAATTTGAGTGGCATGGAAGCGGCTGCGAGTAAGGAGAGACCCGTTTCGACAAGGTGTCTGTGTTTTCTTTCCACGGAACCTTGTTGATGATGAGTGTGAGGACAAGAGATCCTATGAGAGATCCCTTGGCGTGATAAAATGGGATTGAGAGCTCGAAATTCTCCACCCCAGTCTGATTGGATGGCTTTGATTTTACGCTCAAAAAATTTTTCCACATGTGTTTGGAACTGTAAGAATATAGAAGTAACAGCAGATTTAGCAGCAATAGGAAACAACCACACAAATTTACTGTAATCATCAATAAAACACACATAATACCGATTGCCATTATTAGAATAATAAGGGGAAGGTCCCCATACATCGGTAAAGATTAAATCCAAGGGATAATTTGAAACAGATGGAGAAAGATGAAATGGTAGCTCATGGCTTTTTCCCATTCGACATGCAGCACATAGACCAGAGACTTTATTCTTGAGAATTGCAAGGTGATGAGCGCGAACGACTTGACTAACAATACGGAGGGAGGGATGACCTAGACGACAATGCCAGCGGTCCATGGAAGCACGTTCACCCAAGAAGGCTAACCGAGGTGGAGGAGGACATGAGGGGAACGTGTAGAGGCCATCTTTACTCTGGCCGCGAAGCAGAGTGTTGCCCGTGAGTGAATCCTTAACACAAAAGAAAGAGGGGTGAAATTCAAAATAGACATTATTATCACGAGTGAACTGAGAAACTGACAAAAGGTTCTTTTTAATCTGTGGGACATGAAGAAGATTGGTCAATAAAAATGAAGCATTAGGATAGATTAATTTGGAAGAACCAGTGTTGCTTATAGTCAGATCTTGCCCATTGCCTACATGCAATTGATCTGTGCCGGTGTAGCTATCAGAATAAAGGTTGAGATTTTCATGCTCCGATGTGACATGGTTGGTAGCCCCGGTGTCTGGATACCAGTTGATATCATTGTTGTTCTGAGAGGATGCTGCAGAAAAAGCTTGCATGTTAGGTGAGTTATCCTTTTGAAAAGAATAATCAAACCTGTGGTAACAACTAAGGGCAGTATGGCCAGGTTTGTTGCAAACTTGGCAGACTGGTCGAGAATTGGGACCAATTGATGTGTGTGATGGCCCTCTGCCACGGCCTCTCCCACGGAAACCATGGGATCTGTGAGTGGAATGCTGGCGAAAGGGTGGGGATGGCCCACGGTATGCACCCTTATTTTTATGGGTCAAAGGACGTGCTGTAGCCACGTTTGCTGAGGGAAAAACAGATTCAACAGCACTGGAGTTGTGCTCTAGGCGCATTTCATGAGTCAAAAGGTGCGCATATAAGTCTTCAATGGACATGGGGTCCACACGGGTGGTAACAGAGGTTACAAACGAGTCAAACTCAGTGCCCAAACCAGCAAGTAAAAATGAAACCATCTCAAAATCATTGAGTGGCTGGCCAGCAGAAGCTAGAGTATCAGCAAGAGTTTTGAATTTCTGAAAAAATTCAGAAATGGAGGAGCCTCCTTTCTTGAGTGTAGCAAGTTGATAGTGAACTTGCATGATCCGAGCCCGTGAATGGGAAGAGTACATGCGTTCAAGAGCATGCCAGACTTCACTTGAGGTGGAATAACCAATAACTTGAGAGATAATACTCTCAGTGAGGGTGGACAAGATGGTACTTAGGACCATTTGATCTTGCTGGAGCCAAGTGAGAAAATCTGGGTTGGCAATTGTATCAGGGGAATTCGTAGATGGGGTGGGGTTAGGAATTGTTTGTGTGGGTGAAGGGATGGTGCCTTCGACAAAACCATAGACATTTTGGGGTTTGAGGTAAGTTACCATCTGCCATTGCCACGTGATATAATTTTCACGAGTAAGTTGGGCAGTGACACGATGAGGAAGATTGTTAAACAGAGAGGCAGGGGAAAGGGTAACAGAGGGAGTGACGTTGGTGGAATTGGTGGAGGAAGACATTTTGAGGATCAGAAAAAAAATGACGTGAGTCCTAGAAGGGCTCTGATACCATGTAATGACAAACAATTCTTTTGGAGATAATCTTCTCACTTTATTGATCTACAGCCAGTGTATGTGGTACATTATATACAAGCACGAGAGACACTTTTACAAGGAAATTTCTACTGATTGAAAATCTAATTTATGACAGGAGCGTCATGTTAATTGCTGGAGCGTTTTGTCTTTAATGTTTTCCTTATGAAGGTATATTTGACTAGTGGCTATAACTCATGAATCTCCAGCTGTGTGTGTTTCCTTGTATGATTACTAGAAGCTTCTGGCGCAATAATTGGAGCTGGATATTTCTTTCCAGCTGTATGTTTCCTTGTTGGGTTCTCCTTGAAAGGTGTGGTCTTGAGTGTAGGAGAGGATTGTGGCACAATATCTTCTAGTGTCTTAATAGTGGCACCTAATTTCCTAACATTTTCCACCATTTCCACAAGCTTATCACCATCTCTGATCACTATAAATACCAAGCTTTACATCCCAATTTCACATCCCAATTTCTCTACAAACTAAAGAGAAACTTTCTTGCTACATTACTCCATGGCCAGAGAACTCCAAGCTCGCCATTTCCTTGTCCTTGTTATTTTCTTAAGCTTCTTTTTGCTATTCTCTACCATACAAGCCCGCACTTTGCATGCTCAAACTCATCACCACCATGCCATAGTGAAGCCCTCTGGAAGCCATGGAGATGGAGTAACGGGTTATTATATTACTGAAGTTCTTGGCCACTGGGGAACTAACAATTATGAGCCAATTTTACCCAGAAGAGATCTTGCACATTCAGGTCCAAGCCCCGGGGATAGTCAGTAACTCGTTAATGGTGCATACATTACCGTCCGGACGACCCAAAAACAGAGCATCAAATGTGTCTCAATGCACCTTAGTTGAAATAATTGTTTGTTTAGGAGGAAATTTGAATTACTTGTAGACCAGTATGAATTAATACAAGGTGAAATAAATTATTATGTTCTGGGTCATTGTAATTTAATCCAACATCTCTTGAATAAAGTCTTTGTAATTGCATTTGCTACATACAAATTGTTGTTGAATGGAGTGATGTGGTCGTGCCATGAGAATTTACTTTTTGTGAAGAAGAATTTAAGTTGGTGGTGGAAGAATTTTCAGAATCAGCCATGAATGACGTGAGTCAAGGGGTAAAATACCATAATACAACACAGAATAACGTTCTTGATGATGATGCGGTACGTGGACTGGGAAAGCCCAGTTAGGAAATGGGCCGCAGGAGAACGATTTTGCATATTTTCAAGAAAAAGTATTGTTGGATTTTTCAATCCAAAAAAGATAAATATATATATATATATATGAATAAAGCAATATATATATATATATATATATATATATATAGTCTTTAACATGAGAAGGTTACCCCTACTAGGTGATTGTGCCGCTGTAAGATTGACTACTACTTTACCATTAAAGTCTAATTCAAGTCAGCTACACATTTGACTTGTTTTGATTGGAGAAGGATATATATTTCCCTTTCAAGACGAGCGTTAATATTTTATTTTAAGGTTAAATAAGTTCTTTGGTACCCTTAGTAATTAAGGGTCAATGAAAAACATTATAAAAATAAAAAATAAAAAACACATTGGTCGTGGGTCACAAATAACAATTGTCAATGTTCATAACAGATGGTGGCAAAGAATAATGTTTTGGAAGACTCACGACTTTTCTAATTGACGGGTTCCAAAGTCGAATTAAGGATCATGTGGGTTTCGAATGGATTGACTGAGATGGGAATCGATAAAGCCAAGGCTTTGTGACTGATGAGAGACTTCCAGGATTTGTAAACACCCGGATTAGGGATTTGACGGATAGTCACAATAGAATTTTTAAAGGAGTATTTTTGTCTTCTCAAAAAGTGAAAACAAAAAAATATTCGTCAAATATAATTAACTTGATAACTCTCGAATAACTTATATGGGGCTGTGGCACAAACCTATCTTTTTGTACCCTCCAATGAGATATTGACATTTCAACTTAAAAAAATAAAACAAACACACAAGATCACATCCAAATTTACTAAAAATTAAAAAATCTCACATCACATATATGAATGTGATTTGGTGGATTTGTTTTATTTTCTTAAGTTATACTAATTAAGTTGAGGTGTCAATATCTCATTGGAGAGCACAAAAAGATGTATTTGGACCACAACACCGTAGAAATTTGAAGTCTCTTTCCAAATTTATTAATTTTTTTTTTTTTTTGGAAAATTACAAAGAAAGAGGCATTAAGTGTTTTTATTTGCAAAACAGCAAAAGTAAATAATGCTAAAAGAACTTCTACCACTCAATTAGATTATGAAAAGACCAACTTCAGTCCTAATTTGCATAAACTTCCATTTCTTAAGTTCCAAAATCTAGACTTGACCCCAAAAAACTGTGGCAAATTTACATTTGTTTAATCAAAGACTAACGCCACGTTAATTAATATTCAATAAGTATGATAAATGAATATGAAAATTAACATCAGTACTCTTTACCAAAAATCTTGTTCCGGTAGTCTTAAGCTTTGAAGGGAAGCACTTAGACAGTTAGACCGGATATTAGCCAACACAGAAGGGAAGCACTTGGAAAACTTAAAAATTCTATCATCAAACCCTAGCAAGTAGAGAAGAATTTGGTCAAACAACATCAAACCCTAGCGAATAGAGAAGAATTTGGTGAGACAGCATTTTGGACCGGAATCTAAATTCAACTTATAAGCTGGTCTTGGTTTCTCACTGATTTGAGATAAGCCTCAAGCTTGTCACCCAAGATTCCACCCCCAACACTTGAACCTCTCTCTCTTTGAGTTTCCTTGCATGCTTCGTAACATACTCACCATTCTCATGCGTCTTTGAACCGGGCATGCATTTTTCCACCATTTCCACAACCTTATCACCATCTCTGATCACTATAAATACCAAACTTTACCACCCAATTTCACATCCCAATTTCTCTACAAACTAAAGAGAAAACTTAATTCCCTGCTACATTACTTTATGGCTGGAGAACTCCAAGCTCGTCATTTCCTTGTCCTTGCTATTTTGGTGAGCATCTTTTTTCTATCTTCTACCATACAAGCCCGCTCTCTGCATGCTCAAACTCATTGCCACCATGCCATAATGAATCCCGCTGGAAGCCATGGAGTGACAGGTTATTATATTAGTGAAGTTCATGGCCCTCTGGGAATTAAGAATTCTGATCCAATATTAAACAGAAGGGAACTTTCGGATTCAAACCCAGCTGAGGGAGGTCCAAGCGACGGGGCTAAGCATTAACTCGTTAATGGTGCATACATTACTGTCCGGACGACCCAAAAACAGAGCATAAATGTGTCTCAAGACACCTTAGTTGAAATAATTGTTAATTTAAGAGGAAATTTGATTTACTTGTAGAGTATGAGTTAATACAGATGAAATAAAATTATTATGCTCTGGATCATTGTAATATAATCCAATATCTATTGAATAAAGTCTCTGCAATTTCATTTGCTACTTAGAAATTGTTGTTGAACGGTGTAATGTGCTCCTGCCATGAGAATTATAGATCGATGTTGTTAAATTATTAAACTTACTATTTATTATTAAATTAAACTTTTGGGATATGAGATAATTTAATGTACGTAGAATTTTGTGTTGGAAGAACTCTCAGAATCAGCCATGAATGACGTGAGTCAAGGGGTGAAATACCATAATACAACACAAAATAACGTTCTTGAAGATGATGAGGTACGTGGACTGGGAAAGCCCAGTTAGCTTGTCTCCTCCCGGTTTATAATCCCGCCAAATTGTTTCTTCTTCGTTATAGTTTGATCATAAAGATGAGTGAAAATGTATTAGATCAGAGGACAGAGGGTGATTGGAAAGGATGAATGGTTTGAAAAATATTTCATTTCCTAGATCCTCCCATGATCCCATCCAATGTTTTCTTACTAGTCGTAGTCCATCATTCTTTTGTAGTTTGCTAACATATATATGCTTGCTCTCTCATTTCATTTTGTTTATGTTCCATGCATGAAATGAAGCTTGATCTGTGTCATGACGTCGCCGGAGGACCTTGCTTCTTAGTGTTTACTGTAGAAGATGGAAACGGCGCGGCCAATAATACCAAGTTTTTTTAAAAATTTTATTTATTTTATTTATAAATATATATAATTAAATATAATTTTAAAAAAAATTAATTATATAGACACGTGTCAATTTGTTATTAGTGTTGACGTGTCAGTTTCTATTTCCTTTGTTGCTGTTGCATCATAGAGAGCTGCTGCGAGCCAATGTTTGGTGGGTTGCCTTCCAGCGGATTTATTGTACATCCATGGTTAATCATGCATTATCCAGACCTAAGTAAATAAAGCAGCAAAAATATAATGTGTTTATTTGTTAATGTAGATATGTAGTATATTGTTTTCGATATTTGTTATATGTTTGACGCATTTTATATATTGTTGGGCAGAATCCATTTATTCTTCTATATTTATTTTCCTCAATTTTTGAGTGTCAAAAAGTCTTGGATAATATCCTCCAGGGTGTTAAAAAATAAAATAAAAATTAAAAAAAACTATGATTTATCGGAAATTTGTTTCAAGTATTTGGAATTGAAAAATATTACATGAACTCTCTTTTTTATATTTTTAAGTGCGTACTTTCAAATGTTATAGTAAAAAGCTGACGTGCCAACTGTCATATTAGAATGTAAGAACTTCTGAATTTACCCGTACATTAGTGTGGTATCGCATCTAATTGGTAAACTGTATGTACACACTTTTCCTCATTATCCAAATTTTTTTAAAAAATAAAAAAGAAAAAAGAAAAAAAAAAGGGAGGTGTTGGATAATGTAAAAGTAAATGTCACAATTACCCAATCGGTGCAATTTTTCAGTTCAACCGCTAGTAAAGAAACTCATTACTTGTATCTATATAGGGGTTATAAAATGTGATTTAAGCCACGTGTGGTACAATGAGTCAAGAGAATCCAATAATCAGTAACGAAGAAATGAAACTATCTATAACTAGGTAAAAAGATCTATGTTAAGAGATGGTTCAACTACGAAGTATGAGATTTAACTATTAAAAGTTAGAAAAAAAAAAAAAAAAAAAATCAACGGAAATCTAAAATTAAAGCTAGAAATCTCTTGTAAATTCGAAGGAATTGCAATTCTAATTGCAACCTAAAAATTTTTTAATGGCTTTTTGGCAAAACTAATTGAAATCTTTCCCAGAAAAAAAAAATAAAAAAAAAAAATAACATGAGAAAAGTGAAAAGGCAGTACATTTTGATTTATGCCCACCACCCCAAAAGGGGGAAAAAAAGAGAAAAAGCTAGCTTAAGAGCAAAGTGGGATTTGGGTTTAGGTGAGAATAAATCTTGCATGGGGTTTGAGATGACCGGGTAATGAGTCGGATTAAGATCAGGTGCTTAGGTATTGCACTTTTGCAATAGTCTAATATGAGACGTTTATATTATTCTATCATATCAGCAAAAACACTTAACATTCTTTTTCCACCAATTCTAGAGTGGTTGACTACTCCTTTGACTTCTTAGGATGGCCGAACCACTCTAACAACCATTGAGGTGGTTCATCCACTTTCAAACAGCTAAAAGGGTGGCCGGCCACCTCTAGTAGCAGTGGTGAAAAACTATGAGGCTAGTGATGGTGACATACTTTAGAAAGAAAGAACTTTAAATTTTAATTTTTGACTGACGTGACAAAACCTGAGTTTTTCATTTAAAATGATCTGGGTTACATAGGATTTCAATCCATGTGAGTGAAGGGAGAAAAGGCAGAGCTATAAGTGGCCGGGTTCATTTTCTTGGTTTTTGCATCTAGTCTTTGTTGTTTTTCAATCCAGTTTATACTATCAATTAAATTTAAGTCTTTCAGAGTTATTTCTCTGTTTGCTTATTTGGGGCACTTAGGAATTTTCTCTTCCCTACTTGTTATTTTCTCTCTTCCTGAATTCCCTTTTCTATCTTCAAATCTTAGTTTCTGCTGCTTTTATACGCTGTCAGAACAATCCTAGTTCTGCCCGGCGTCAGTTTTTGAGAGGATTTTGGTGATGGGAGTGAACCTGTCTTGGGATTTGCAAAGAATGATGGATCAGCTTGTTTGAACGAAGGGTGCTTGGTAATCAGCTTGTTTGAGACAATCTTGCCAACAAAGACGAGGTTGGAGGCATTTTTCTGCCTCTATGACCTATGGGGATTATTTTCCATTACCTGAAGATTATTTTTTGGCCGACAATTTAACCCCAACATCAGAAAACACAGAATATTAGAGTTCCAGAGGTGATTTTTCTGCAGAACAAACAGACAACCCGAGTAACAAATTTGAGAATTTACTTTCTCAAACCTTTCATTTTCATTCAAAATCACATTCAATGTTAGATTATAAGTTCAGGTTTCTGGGTTCCCTCTACTCCTAGAGTACATAATGGCTGGCTCCTTCAAATTCAAAGGCCATGGACAGAAGAACCCTTATCCCCGCTCCACAATACAACACCCCTGAAAGATGATACATCAATTTGATATTTATGAAAGGATATCTCAACGCCCCCACCAAATTAGATCTACAAATCAACTCCTCCCTAATCTTCTCCGACTTCTTCGTCATCTTCTTCAGGAGCCTCTCTCAACCACTGCAACCAGAAAACACACATATGAAGATGCAAATATTATATTACAACAAACAAATCAGGTGAAGTCTAAGAGAGGCATGATACATCAATGTTAAGTCTAAGAGAGGCATGATTCATCATCTATGCAGCGTGGCATAGATGATGGCCACGCTGCAAGAACAACTAAATGATTTCTTTTTTCCTTTAGAAAAGAGGAAAGGAGAACGATGAATAGTAATACTTTAATGAATTCTTCCGACTTCTTAACAAAAACTTTATCGAAATCGTCAGCGTCTTTTTTCTCATCATCCCACTTTAGAATAGCATCTTCTTGTATAATTTCTTTGTCATACAGAAGCCACAGTATCTGTAAAAGAACATAACAATGACTTGAATAAGCAGAATAACTACACAAAATACGATCAAAGCAAGACAAAAGCAAAAAGAACTAAGAATGCAAACAATCTCCATAATTTCTAATCACATGGCACCTATTTTGGCCAAGAATACGTTTCAACTCAACCTAACCAACTGTATCTCACAAACCAAAAACCGAGACTATAGCGGGACGCGCTGCCGCTAGAGGAAGAGAGAGGGAGAGCTTATTGGCCGAGAGTGAGAGAATATATATATATATATATATATATATATATATATATATATATATTGATCAACATGCCGCATTGTCAATAGATATTATAGAGGGCAATATTGATGAATTTTTTCTAAAACTTCCTCGAACTATATTGATGTGATGTCATCTTCAGGATGCAAGAACAAGCACAAAATGTGTGTCATGTGAACCAAAATATCATCATAGGGAACCACAACATCAAAGAAAATTATATATTGAAGCGAAGTGCACATCTCATTCTCTTCTGATGAGATCTACATTATAAAGTATAAAGATAAATATACTTGTGAGAACAATGGGGAGAACTCGGTGGTAGATTCCAAACACATTTCTTCAAACTTTAGTATTACTTCAATCTGCAAAGTATGCAAGAAAAATTTATTAAAAAGAATTGACTATGAAATAACGAGACTTATTTTGGTAACCATCAAAACCAAGGGAACTGGGTGCACAATATCTAATTACGTTCTAGAACCAAGTTAATCATATTCATTGTGTAAACATTACTAGTCAAAGAAACGGCAACAATTATCTAAAAGGATTTATCATAAACAGACCTCGGCATCAATGTCAGTCAGGAAAGACTTCAGAAGTTTTTGCCATTGTGTAATTACATTCACGGCATTATTAAACAGTTCACCTGAAAAGTAGATTAAGAAGAAAACCAAATTGTTTATTCCATAGATCAAAAGGCAAGGAAAATAATTTTTATACATAAATGAAATCTGTTACACAGAAAGATATGTATAGCATTAGGAAGTAATGTACAAACAAGATATGCTATCATTGAAACAGGACTGAAACCATGACAAGTTCAGTTGATGTGTATCAACCTTATCCTAGCTGGCCCTGGATAGAGCAAACCCCAATCCAAATCCTCACCAATCCCGCCAAGTCCCTCACAAGACAAGGCAGCCAAATGCAAAATCGGGGTACAACAAAATATGGATGCTGTATTGAATGACATAATATGGATGCGTCAATATATATAGCAAATATGTGAAACAGTAAAAACAAGAAAATAGGTTCTAACATAAAAAGTACAGGGCAACAAACACAGTTTTCTTCAGTGTTGATACTTTTAACAACTTATTTTGGGCCAAAATAAAAGGGGCACAACTAAGGATCGAGATATGTAATGAGCATAGTTTTTAACAGAATAATTTATTTAAAAGTACACGGTAAGATGATAACGCCTTTCAATTCTTATAATATAATAGGATTACTGTAAAGATATCTCAATATATAAACTATTGATGGATGAGGATCTATAAATTATAATTAGGTGTTCAGTCATTCATAAACATAACTCATTATCTTCACACACATACACACACACAGAGAGAAAGAGCAGACTACATAAGTAGTTATGGTATGCAACACAAATAAACAACTTTCGCCAGAAAACGCTTTTTAACTTAAACGCTCTATTTCTCAAATGCAATCTCAAATAGGCTCTTAATCTAATTTAGACATATTCAACAAAATTCAAAAAGCCACTATCACTTTCGAGCTTAAAGAGCTTTTATTTGAAATAAAATAAGAAATGAGAATCCTCTACCTGAATGTATACCAAAACAAGAAAACATAGATAACTTACTAGGTGAGCTATGCGGAGTTTCTAATGACAATTTCATCATTGAATAAAATATAACTCCAGCAGCGTCCGCACATGACTTCGTGCATGTCACCCTGTTAAATAAATGGCCAAAAAAGTTATATGATAAGCAACTAATCCACAAAGAACAAAAGCATTCTAAACTTAACTCAACTCGGCTAAACCTCATACCAACTGAATATATATAAAAGCATTATCCCAGTAAATACATCCAAACATAGCCTAGAGAAAAAAATGCAGAAGAATCATATAAAGTGTGCATTCGGATGGAAATGGGGAAGGGTTTGCAATGCTGATGTAGGACAAATTCCAAAAGTTGTGCGTATAGTACTTATTTCTTCAGCTAGGGTTTTGCAAACAGAAGATTTTAGAGATTGGAATAACTGGTGAAGGAGCTCAGCATTGGCATATTAGATTTCTGAGATCTTCGCAAGATTGGGCGCGTGAATCACTTGACATTGTCTTGGAGCTAATGTATTATATTCCATTTGTTGAAGTGGAAGGATAAAATGTTTTGGAGACATTCTAAGAAAGCAAGATTTGTGATTATGAGACTCATAATGGGGTTTAGCTATTGAATTTCCACCGAAGAGTATTTGGTGTGTCAAGGTACTAACAAAAGCAGAGCATTCTTTGGATAAACACCTGCTTTGGGTAAAATACTGACAGTTGATAACTTGGAAAAAAAGGGTGAGTAGATGCTGCATGTGTAAGAATAATGGTGAGAAGGTACTAGATCATCTCCTCTTACATTGCACTGTATTAAAAGAATTGTGTTTGTTTGCCTTATGTTATTGAATTGTATTGGCTGATGCCTCGGACTGTGATAGAAGTTTTTGCAAGTTGGAAAAGAAGACTCGTTACCATGATGTCAAGTGGACATTTGGAGGTTAAAAAAATAATCACTTTCAATGATGTCAAGTTTAGCAGAAACTTGTCACACCCCTTTTCCATATCAACTGCTAAGCCACACAGTACAATGCTAAACTGTGTTGAACACAAGGACAAAGACCTCCAACCATAGGTTCCATACTACTTTATTTAATGTTATACAAACCAGACAGTAATTGATGGGATTGATCTTATTCCTCTCTTCTCTAACTGGGTGATGCAACATTTGTAGGCCTACTCTTTGGCTGGTCATCGATCTGTGGCTTCTGAGCATGATTCTCAGATCTGCCTTTTACATTATACCTATCAACACTGTTTGAGTCGATTACCAATTCCTTTAGAGTAATGCTAGAAGGAAGACTATGTATCCTCCCAAATGTGATGTGGCTTTTAAAATCACCATTAAATTTGATGATTATTATTAGATTTTGATCTATTGGTAATTTTAAAAGCCACGTCGTATTTGGGAGGACACAATAAAGAGTCTAGTCTTCCTTCTAGCATTACTCATTCCTTTATAACCTTGAACATTGCAACACAATAATACAAACACTTCTTTTCAAAGTACCAAGTGTGAAACTCACCAAATGGATAAGAAAATGGACAAGAAGAGGAGAGGAAGGGGAGTGAATAGTTTGTGGAGTACGTTAGGAATATATAAGCTAGTAGCTAAACCAAACCAAGTCAAAGAAACTTTGTGGGCAGGTTACAAACATCATCAAAGTATGTCATCATTTTTGGCATAAAAAATTAAATATTCAAACGCATATTCCATTTTTTCCAGATACATAATATTTGTCCAAAAAGTCTTTGTCCAATGAGCCATAGCTCAAATGGCTCCTCTCCCCCATGAAGGAACAGGAAGGAGGTTAAGGCTGTGGGTTCAAGTGCTATTAGGTATGTGACTACCAATTAAAAAAAAAACAGAAATAGGAAAAGAAAAATTAAATATAATGAAACACAATAGTAGAGGCACAATTACGCAAACAACGGAGTGAATTGAAGCAGTTTAAAAGTGTAGATACAAAAAAAAAAAAAAAAAGAACATACCGAAATGTTCTCTGTTCAGAGATTGCGTTCTCTTCTTTAATATTTTCACACACAAACCGTAGAAAAGCTTCTTCAACCTGCAAATGATAATGGCTGAATAAATGTTCATTCTCTGCAAATGTGTATCCACTAACATCATCATTTCTGGTTTGACATTATTTTTTTATCACCTCCGACTCAAAGGATTCATCTCTGGAATCCTCATTAACATCATCATCTGAATCGATATAGTCAGGTTTCAACTCTCCCGCAGTTGGGAGAACACTGCCATCATGGGTTAACAACTCCAGATCATCGTCAGTAGTTTGCATTGCCTCAGCAAGCTTATCTGCAGGAATTGGTGCAATTGAATGTCTCCATTCTTCTTCATGGCTTCCTTCACATACTGACCAAACATATCCAACCCCACCTGTACCAAGCTGATCAATAATAGTAACTGGTATAAGAGTCAATGACATATTAGTTAATGATCTCAAACATTGATTTGTTCTTTCTTTCTTCCCAGTTTTATTTTATAACCAAAAATAAACCCAAAAAAGAAGAAGAAGAAGAAGAAGAAGAAGAAGAAGAAATAAATGTTCATTAGCAGTTTTTTTGTTTGCCAGTTACTGAAAAATCTGCCACATATGTGACAGAAATAAGCCTGGACATTTAACTCTATCAGGCTAGTGTATCCTGAGCATATACCAAAAGAAAATGCCAGCTAACCTCATAAGTAGGCCAACTTTGTTTCTCCAATAATTGGGATGTCATCGCCTCTTTTGACCCTTCCAATGTACTTGTGATTGCTGCATATAAAAAAACTTATAATAACTGCACAACAGCACTTCAAAAAGTTACATACATCTTAACTGTCAAGAACTAGTATAAGGCAGAAGAATTGTAAGGCATTAAACAATACAGCTAAGAAAGCATCAGTATAAAGACACTCTGGCTCACCTACCGTAACACATATGATGTCTAAAACTTCATTTGCAATTTGTTAGCAGCAAAGAAATAAGTATGGCTCTAATACTTCAGTCTTTGGAAAACACAATCCATACAAACACACAAATATATTTATATGTGTGTAAACATGCATAGATAAACTTTGATAGGACAGCACCCTATAAAGTTTAATGGGATCTCACCCATTTTCGCTTTCAATGGTGAGATGTTTTACAAATCCGAATCATTCAAAAACCTACAAAATATGAAGGTGGATAGCTTTCAAATTTTGCTTAAATTAATGAAGTAAAATGATTGATATCTTTACTTATATTTGAACAGTGATTACCATTACATGCATGTATGCGTCGAAAAATAAGGTTCACACCAAAAATTCTGTTCTTTCCATACAAATTCTTAATTCCTCATCACTTCAAGGCACCCCCACTTTAAGGAAGCTTAACAGGCTTATATTATCTAAGAATTATTATCAGTAAACTTGATCTCCTGCCCATATCATGGTTAGATCAAGGCTATACGCTTCCAAAAACAATTAATCTAACTGTAACTTAACTAAACAAGCCAGAAAAGTAGGAAAAAGATGGGATCCAGTAGAAGTTACATAAAATTTTTGCAACCCCACTGCTATCGTCAGCATACTCCAGCTCCTCATCACTATCCTGCTTAGTTGGTTGTGGATGCAATGATACCTTTGAGTATGAAGGAACAACAAATTGTTGCCCTATTACAACCTGGAGGAAAAGAAATTTCAAAACACCGTACAAACTACATATAGTCATAAATCACAAAAGGGTCATAACTTTCAATATTCGTACCTTGCAATTATTATTTTTCAAAAAAGAAAGATGAATTTGAAAAGACACAAATAATATATATATACCAAAACTTAATGAAGCAGATAGGAAATTTAATTAAATAAGTTGGTTCAAAATTGGCCGAGCAGGTGGATTTTACAGCTAAAAAGGGGTGGCACCACTTTGGAGTCATGTGCGCCCCAAAAGCAGATGTCCTAATTAAGTTTTGCTTCTTCACTTCTTTATATGTGTTTACTGTAAATCGTAGTCTTGATTACCCTCCTTTCTTCCGGACTCCGGAGAGAGTGCCCACCTTAAATTAGCTTTCATCCAACAAAGACTTAACAACGAAAATGTATGAAGAAGGATAAAAACACACAGCCGCATTCTTAGCGATCAAGGTAATATAGAAGAAGAAAGCAGAAGCTTAACAAAAAATTAGAGCTTAAGAGTCTTCAGCTTAATTTCATAACCAAGAACATCTCTACCAATCATTCCATATCGGTGGATACCCAATGTCAGAACCCTATAAGTAGATCAACAGTCTTGGTTACATTACACCATTTTTTTTATGAGTAATTTCATTATTATTAGCGCAAAGGGGTGCAACCCTAGTACACGAGAACCCCAAATCCTTTTTCTTTTTGTTTTTTGTTTTTTTTTTTATAAGTACAAGAGAACCCCAAATCTGAAGAAAAATAAGAACAAAAATTCGAAAAACCTGAGAAACTAG
Organism: Corylus avellana; assembly: GCF_901000735.1. Classification (NCBI taxonomy): domain Eukaryota; kingdom Viridiplantae; phylum Streptophyta; class Magnoliopsida; order Fagales; family Betulaceae; genus Corylus; species Corylus avellana. The sequence continues at coordinate 33,847,165 of NC_081545.1, forward strand.
AAATATGCACTTACGAAATTCTACATTCATACAAATATGCTGTCAATCAAGTAGATTTCCAATCCCATAACAATATTACTATATCCGTTTCCAATGAATTTATTCCCTCACGATAAAAATTTTAGTCTAACATATGGACTTGTAATCAGTAAACATCTTGTTGCCATGTCGTTTGGGAACCAACCCAACAGTAAGATGAACAGGAGAAGAATAATAATTTTTTTGATAAGTAATGGAAGTTTTATTAAAAAGCGTAAGGCGCCCCTAAGTACACAGGAAGCAGAAGAAGAATAATTTAGCAGTTCAAACAAGGTATAGCAGAGATATAGAGACACATACCTTAAAAGATAAAACCACGCCAGGTTCCAAAACTGCTCCTGACTTCATAACCACTCCATCACATACTATTGCATGCATTATCTTGCAGTCATCTTCAATAATGACATTATCCCATATATAGGAACCTTCTATTGAAACATTTGATCCTATAGTACAACCTTCCCCAACAACTGAATTTGAAATCTTAGTGTTGCTCTCAATCTTGGTACCATTTCCAATAACAGTAAAAGGACCAATTTCTGCATAACGAGATTGCACTACTTCTGGTATAAAAAAAAATTAAAATTAAAAATTAAAAATTAAAAAAAAAAAAAAAAAAAAAAAAACCCAAAGTTTATTAAATCGTGTTTAATGGAGAAATAACAACAGAATATGTAACCAACTACATAGATTATTGACCAATTAGATCTTTGATCAGTACCCGATGCTCGATACATCCCCTGTCTTTCAAGTTTGGTGGCAGAGTTCCCAAAGAACTTAACATCTGGCACAAATGGGTATGTCCTCCTTTGGATTATGTCCTTACTAATAGTGTCATAGCTTCGGAAGTTATCAATTCTAGCCGCATAACTTGAGTGAATTTCATGAGTGAAGATTTTGTAGTCCATAATCTGATAGAAAATATGGATATCTTAGAAGTGTGAAATGAAAAACACTAAAACCAACAGAAAATGTCTAAATATTGGAACATACTATCAACAAGAGGGAAGCAAAAATAAGCCAATGAAATGTTATTCATTGTACATGAGCATACTAAATGTTTTGACTTCTTTTAAATGTGCCAAAATGGAAAGAGATGTCTTAATAACATAACTAGATACTAAGAAAAAAAATAATGAAAAAAATCTGAGATGCTTAAACATTGCAGAAAAATGAAAATTTATGATTCTGCAAAGGAAACTTTTTTACTCAATTAATGAAACGACATCTATAATCATGCATGCATAAAAGAGTGTATGTATTTTTTTCATTGGGTGCACAGAAGGAATGTAGAACACATCCATTCTGTTAACCACCCTCCTATCAAAGATATCTACACAAGTTTGTGACAAATGCTGAGATATTAGTAACATTTCTATCTACATTTTCTAATCAAATAAGGTTCAATTTACACTTAGAAAACATACTTAGAAACTAATACAGGGAGATATCAGTTGGCAGGGGGATCCATCATCTTATTATGTCTCTGTGTCTTTGCAACACACATATGTAAATGTGTAGAAGAGGGCGCTTGTCAGCGTACCAGCAGATTATTTGCACATGAAAGTAACTAAATTTAGCTTACAGAAGAGATGTATAATGAGTTACGCATACATCATCAACAAGCAAGGCCTTGACAAAATGGCGTCGTAGATGTTGATAATCAAAATTGTCAGTAAAAAGGCTAAGCACTTCTGGCGAGCAGATGTCAATATAGCAATCCTACAGAGAATAAATTAATAATTTAGCATAAATTTGTATCACAGGTCTCCTTAGAGAAGAGACATATAAATGAAGAGAAAACTAAAAATAATTTCAGATAGAATGCCAACGCATCTACTGACAACAAACTGAAGCAGCCACAGCATGGAGTGTAAATGCAGATTTAGCCAGTAACAATAGTATATTGCCTTCTTATGCTTGGCACACACACAGAGCACTAAAAGCAACCATCCATTCCTCAAAAACAGTGCCCAAAGAAAAGGGTTAGGGAGGTGGTGAGACATAAGCGAGAATGGGTCCTTTAAAGTACAAGAAGCAGCCCATGCGCATTAACTGCCTCAGCGATTTCAGAAAATCTTGGACTGAGACAACGGCGAGGCATGAATACCATCACTATATAAGGACAAAGAAACACTTTAGATACCTTCTTAGAAAATTGTACCAGGCAAGCATTATAATGTCAAGTAATATTGGCTATCAAAGCGAATCAAAACTCAAGCAATTTCCTTATTATCGAATTGAGTAAATCCACTGCAGTGTTTCATATCCTTCATCACTCTACAATAAATTTTGGTCATTGTCATGATAAAAATAACTTCTTAGAGAAACACCTATTGTAAGAAGACAAATTAGCACTAGTTTGAAGACCAAAACAAAAGCCACAGGGAGGAGGAATTTACCACTAATAGATTACTACGAAAGCTGAAAATAAATCTTATTTTTATAAGGTACTCTGAAAATAAAACTAAAAGATTTTGAGGGAAAGATTCAAGAAATAAACCTGTGCATCGTTGTGTAAAGAAATTGATGGATTGTCAGTGAGCAGCAACTTATCAAGACATATCACGCCTTTTGAATACTCTGCCTTCTCCTCATAATATAAAAGCTGCTTAGTATTAGGATCTATTGCCAAAAACAGCTCGTCAGTACCAAGTCGAGATTGGCGAGTAATTGGAGAAGGCTTTGACGGTCTAATAACCATGGTCATTACAGCATTACTATCTTTCTTCTTTCTCTCCTTATGTTCTTTAAGCACCTGTGTAAGTGACATGTTGCTCACAGCATCTCCGCTAATAAGGACGAAATCTCCATTTATCTTCAAAAGCCACAGAAGATGATAACTTCATTACACTATGAAACAGCAAGTTCTAAATGCAAGCATAGGTGGAACTACATTCATTAAGAACAAATAATTAAAACTGATTGGAACGAAGGAAATTCCAACTTCTCATAAGGACAGAAATATAAGATAGGAAATTGAGACATGGACATACCACATTGCGCTCATAAATTACGCGCAAAGCATCACCAGCACTGATAGAATTGTGGGACACTATCGTCGTGACCGAGAAGTTTGGATGAGAAAACCACTCAGAACTCTCCAAATAATCAATCACTTGCTTGGAATGAGCACAGCAAAAGACAATAACCTCTTCAACACCAGCAGATTCAAGCCATGCTAAGGTGTAATTTATCATCGGGACATTTACTACTGGTAATAATACCTTCAACACCAAAAAACTTACATAAGTGCAAGAATTGGCATCAAAAGAACAAAAAAATCTTTTTGCAAGACATACGAATTAAACAAAATAAAAAAAAAATAAAAAGTAACACTAAATATTGAAACATCTCAATATGCAAGTAACACAAGCGGTCATCAAAAACGTCCAAATTTTAAGAATGTATTTTTATTTCATATTTTGTCTAAATATTCTTCTCTACGCATTCTTGTGCAAGAAAATAAAGAAATAAATAAGTGAACCTCCTATAGCAGCGAAAATGGAGGGACAAATACTTATATTTTTTTTAGGAAAATTATATATAAACTCCTTAGGTCAATGCGCTTTTATTAAAAACTCCCTGGGTATTTTTTTTTGGAAATTTAGTCCTTGGGTCACTCGAAACTACTAGAAAACTCCCTACCGTCAATTTTTGTTAACTGCCGTTAGTCCACTCAAAACTCCCTGTTTTATCTTATTAAAATATTAATTTTTTATTAATTTAATTTACAAAATTAAATCTTAAAAAATAAAAATAAAAATTGAAGGATGGCCCGCCACCGCAAGCCACCCCATGGGTGGTTTGGGGTGGCCTGCGAAACCACCTGGGGGTGGCTGCAAGCCACCCCAGGGGTGGGCAAACCACCCCTGGGGTGGCCGTAAGCCACCCCATAGGGGTTGGGAGGGTGGCACCGCCACCCCTGGCCAAAAAAATTTTAATTTTTTAAATTAAATTAAATTAAAACAAAAATTAATATTTTAATCAGATAAAACGGAGAATTTTGAGTGGCCCTAATGGGTGTTAAAAAAATTGACGGTAGGGAGTTTATTGTAGTTTCCGATCCCAATGATTAAATTTTCGAAAAAAAACACCTAAGGAGTTTTTAATAAAAGTGCGTTGAACTAAGGAGTTTATATATAATTTCCTTTTTTTTTTTAATCACATAGCTCCGTTAAACAAAGAACTATCCCATTCAAGCATGAAATAGCAAAAGAAAAAAGATTATAAAATCCAAAAGCCCCCAAGCCCTTTTCTTCTTCGACACCAAAAAGCAACAAACGGGGCACAAAGAAGCCAAATTTATCAAATGAATACACAAACTTCATCTTAAAACAATTTTCAACCGAATTTTCTCTCTTCGTAATCACGTTAAATTAGCCTACAAGGAAAATTTATGAAGAATACAAATATTCCAAGCAATGTACATGGATAGCATAATTCAACATCCTACATAGATTCATATGCACCTATATCTATGCACACATGCGTGCGTTCATACATTCATTCGTATAAAACATAGATACCAACATCATATACGTACGTACGCACGTAGATACACACAATCGAGAGAGAGAGAAAGAGACATTACTTTGGGGCGTTCGAGGGTGATGGGACGGAACTTGGTGGCGAAGCTATCAGCCAAGAGGATGGCCTGCAAGGGTACGCGTGTCAGTTCCTCAGGGTCCTCGGAAACCCTATTTGCACCCTTTCTCTGTACACCCATTGCTACTCCTTCTTCACCCTCCTTAAGAAACTCTGGAAATCAAAGATACAGTAATTCCACAGATATCAATTAAAATCAGACAGAATTGAAAGAGAAAACAGAAAAGATATATTGGATGATTAGCCTAGGGCACTTATTTTAGAAATCACAAATTCTTTTTTTTTTTTTTTTTTAACATGTCCACAAAAAAAAAAAAGGCCCAATTTCAATTGTGAGCTAATGAATTGCGATTTCTAAAGGCCCAATTTCAAATCAAAATTTCTAATAAAAAGTTAAAAACCGAGAATTGGAACTAAGAAAAACTTTAATTAAAACCCTGTGTAGTAGAGACTGACGGCCTCATAATGTGAAGCAGAACACTGCGATTGTTTTGGGCTTGGCTCATCTACGGTCACAAATATTTCCATTCACCAATAAGGGCTTACCTTGTGAGCTTGGCAAAATTGGAAGGAGTATTTAGTAAATTCTTAGATAATAACTTTTATAAGGTTTTGACATAAATTAAGACATTTGTGTCCTTCAATGAGGGCTTGACAAATCAATCGTGGAACACCTTAAGCAAAATAAGAAAAAACACCTGATTTTTATATTCATATTACTCATATGGGTTAAAAGTAAAAAACCTAAAAAATTTATTTCCCACTTTTTCTATTCGTCTACACAAACCTTCTGCTGTCACCTTCATCGGCCACAATTTCAGACAACCACGACACCGCCCACGGCACTCCTCCACACTGGTAATATATATATAACCAAGAGCAAAGCATATTGCAAAAAAATAATAATAATAATTCTTTGAATACAAGCGGCATTTGGGCTTGTCGATGTGGTATGCTCTAGTCGGCGTCATCTCCAGCGTGGTCTGGGTTGGTCGGCGGTGAGATCTGGTGGTTGGTGGTGGGTATAGGTAGGATGAATAGGAAAAGTTTATTCTCAAGATCTTTAATTTTAACGCAAATGACTATATGAGGTATTGATGAATAAAATTCATTGGAGGGTACAAAAGTTTTGGTTTGTGTCAAGACCTTATAAAAGTTATTCTCAAATTCTTATATGATTGTCATATAATTGGGATAGCGTAATCGCAAAAATCAACTTTTGAATTTGTTTTTTTACAATATATCGCTAATCCAAAGGTTGTTTTTTACTATTACGTCATCACAGTTATATAATAATTGTGTTTAAAAAAAATTATATAATAATCATACAACAGTCTATTAAATAATATTTCTTAATTTTAATATAAGTTCTACAAAGCAAAATGTGTGTGAAGATTAGGGTTGTGCTTATAATAGAAAACCAATCTTCCAATCCCTTGACGATCTAGTTCTGATCCTTTCGGTCGGCTTTCAAGTTTCAAGAATGGGACTCTAAAGTTGGAAGGCCTTTATGCATTCCAACATAAGACGGATAAAACATTTGAAGTCTAAGGGTCTATTTGGAACAAATTTCTAAAATCATTTTTGCTCTTTAAACGCTGAAAAATCCTCTCAAAGGAAAAAAATCATTCATGGAGGTTTTACCCTTAATGCTCTCCATCTCTCAATTCAAGTGAAAAACCTATGCTGTGATAATCTCAAAAGCCTGGAGTCATAAATCAAGTCTCAAGGAAGAAAACTTGTCACCAGCTCTTGGAAATTTCTTCAAAATCAACTTTGGTTGTTGTTGTTGTCCCTATCAATGATGGATCTCAACCCTCCCTAATGTCCTTCACTTCTTTTTCTTTGTGTTGCTTTATATATTCTTTCGTTGTATGTTGATTTCATTTTTTTCTCTTTTGTTGCACCAGTTGCTCAAAAAAATTTGTGATAATCAATTAATCATAACATGGAGTTCAAGTCGAATGATTGAGTACCAACATGTTTCATGCATCCACGACATGGCGTGCATCATGTTAATTATTGTGTAAATTTGAGTTTTATAGAGAAAAGTTAGTTTCCTTTTTCTAAAATAAATAAATAAATTGATTCTCAAATGATGTGTTACCATCCCACTACTTTACATCTCTATTTACTAAAATAATAGATCACATGCAATGGTGACACAATATTTGAGCACCAAATTTAAAAATAAATAAATTAAAAATTAAAAATTAAAAATAAAGAAGAAGATCGAAACCGAGTATTTTTTAGTTTTATATGACCCCATTAAGTAGATCTTAAAAGGGGTAAATAGATTCTTCGCACTTCCCTGGTGTGTGTAGCATAAATTTGCATGTGTCGAATACCACCATTGACTATATATATTATGGTATATTTTTTGTTTGAAAAATAAACTATATACTAGACAAGTATTTACATTTTATCCGTCAAAACTGATGTCATATTGTCGTGTGGTCCCCCGTAGCATTGGTTGAAATTGAATTTTTGGTTGGAAGACCACACTACTCAATTTTGGTGGATAAAATGAGATACTTGTCTAGTATATATAATTTCTCTTTTGTTTTGTTTTGTTTTTGTTTTTGTTTTTTGTTTTATATATATATATATATAATCTCTTCTCATTCCATCAAAAATTCAAAGCGTAAAGCTATTATATTACAAAGCATAAAACTCTTACATCACATAGCATAAAACTCTTAAAAACATAGGAAAAAACTATGTGGTTGCAAAGTAAGGCTATAAGGAGGACTAGAGTCTTCCTAGAGTCCTCCCAAATATGACGTGGCTTTTAAAATTACCATTGAATTTGAAATGATCATTATTGAATTTTAATCTATTTGTGATTTTAAAAGTCACATTACATTTGAGATAACTCTAGGAAGACTATAATCCTCCTTATATCTTTACTCGTGGTTACAAAGTCGTAAATACATCGAAAAATCTAACAATCAAATCGTATCCATGACTTCCAATCAAACCCATGTACAAACTTCATTTATCGCATAAATCTGTTCCTAGCAGACTAGATCTAAGACATGGGTAGATCATATCCTTACAATAAAAGTTTTTATTTAACAGGCCATAAGAGATAAGTCCTCAACCCAAAAATTATTCGTTATCAACTCGAAAGCCAGAACAACATTAACAAACAATAAAAAAATCACAAACAGCAGTGGCAGGCTCACACAAAAGCGCGTGAGATTCACGCGATCCACGCTCTGGCACATTCGAACCACAACCGTCGCATGCCGACCGGAGGGAAAACGTATGTTGTCTACAGGACTCATTGGTACCGGGGAAGAAGGTGTAATGACACATATAGGACTTGGACAGGCGGAGAAAATGTAGATCTGCTTCGGAAAAAGCGAATCTAAGAACCCTTGTAGAAACCGACAAAGCCAAAAGATCTGGGTGGAGTAGACGGCCAAAGCAGTTGAGGAGGTTGGACACTGCTGCTAGAGTCTAAGCAAAATCTAAAACAAAAAAAGGAAAAAGGGGAAGGGAGGAAGGATGGAAGAAATCATCATTCTTCCCTTTTGGATTGCATTAGAAGGGGGCTAGGGTTTCTTGTTTCTAGGGTTCCCCTTCTCTTTTGTTAGTCGAAGAAAGATAAAGGAGAATATCAAAGATTATAACTTAACTTAATTACCCCAACCCTAATAAAAATAATATAGTAGGAAGCAGGTGGACAAAGATTAATGGTCATGATAATTAGATGTAACGCAAGCAAGTTCATTTTTTTTTTTAACGATATCTCTTCATTGATATAACAATTAAATTGGAAAAAATGGTCTCTTAGTACAATGCCAAATATATAATTTGGAATCTCCTCAATCTATGACATACACAATAAATTCCATTTTTTTTTTTTGTTTTTTTAAGATCTTTCATATTCATTCATTGAAAACAGATTAAGAGCATAAATCTCTTACATCAGAGAGCAATGTAAAATTTGAATGCAATGTAAAAATAATGTTATTTAATATTAATTAAAAGAGTTTAACTTATATCAGGATGAGCCTTAAAACCCTATTTTTACAGTTTCTAATCAATAATTGATACATAAGCAAAAACATAAAAAGTGCACAAAAATAACTTGGACCAAAATACACTAAATTTTAGGGTGATAAAATCCCTAAAGGGTTAACTTTCCACCTCTAGATTTTAGTTTTGAATCAAAAAACGAGTTTTGAAGCATTAGAAACGGGTTTTTGGGCATTAGAAACGGGTTTTAAAGCAGGTCACATCCGACTGGGTTTGAGACGTTCACCGCCGGCTAGACTC
>NC_081545.1:33857055-33887699 GCF_901000735.1 Corylus avellana
TTAATTCTAAAAAGAGTTTAACTTATATCAGGATGAGCCTTAAAACCTTATTTTTACAGTCTCCAATCAATAATTGATACATAAGCAAAAACATAAAAAGTGCACAAAAATAACTTGGACCAAAATACACTAAATTTTAGGGTGATAAAATCCCTAAATGGTTAACCTTCCACCTCTAGATTTTAGTTTTGAATCTAAAAATGAGTTTTGAAGCAGTAGAAACGGGTTTTTGGGCATTAGAAACGGGTTTTAAAACAGGTCACATCCAACTGGGTTTGAGGCGTTCACCGCCGGCTAGACTCGTGGGTCTAGCCTGGGTCTCGCCGGCTACGGGTTTTTTTCTCTGATTTTGTGTGGTTGTTCTCACTTTCATTTTTTTGCATTTTTCTTAAATTAATGATGTGTCACATGGGGATTAGATGGTGTAAAATGGCTGATTTACACCAATAGTAGGGGCTCTCTAATTAAAATGGCATTAATTAATAATTTCATGGGAATTCACTTGGTGTTCATAGAAATAAGTGTTAGTTGTTAATAATCCATCTGTCATACTGGGTAGCACGTTTCTCTTCGTTATTGTCATCAAGTATTAACGGTCGAAACTAGAAGCAAAGATCCAGTGCGGTCGTGAATTCTTTACACTATAGTGAATTCCCGATCTCCCGATCCACAGATCGGGAATAGGGAATATTTTAATAATAAAATAGTTGCAATGCGGTGGGATCCACGGCTTTGGAAGATTCATACTTTAATTTAATTGAGTGATGGTAGATGTGGTATTGCTGATCCACTTTTATATTGTTTAAATAATAATAATAATAACAATAATAATAATGGACTTTGCAGATTCCTGCACCTGAAAATAATTATGAAAAATGCTAAAAGCACAATTATTTTGATAATTTGGTGTCAACTTTTGTCTTATTTTTTAATTTAGAAAATAACAAAATAAAAAATAAAAAAAGGTTCTGAAGCAATAATTTTTATTTTGGTCCTTATTTTATTTGATATTTTTTTTAAAAATAAAAATTGTATTTTAATATTTTTCTTCACAATAATGACCATTTTTTAAAAAAATTGGCCATTATTATGAATAAAAATACAATTTTTATTTTTTAAAAAAATACTAAATAAAAGAAGGACCAAAATAAAAATTATTGTTTCATAAACTTTTTTAACTTTTAATTTTTTTAAATTAAAAAAAAAAAAAAAATTAGCCTCAAGTTGGGGCTATATTATTCCTCAATAATTATTTAATGTAATATTTCTCTAAGTATAGTAGAAAGTACAATTTATTGGTGTTATTAATATTACTAGACATGATTGTCCAATATTGTTTATGACCTACCATTTGAATGAACAATTTGTATACATACCAATAATGTCTTTCAGGTTTAAGCCTTTTCTTTTTCTTTTTCTTTTTTTGGTGATTTTTTTTTTTATTAAAAAAAAAAAATCTGCCTGAAGTTGTCTTCTTCATGATTGGCATACATTGGGCCTGACGAGTTCTAATTTTCTCAAATTTACACTCAATTTATAATATTCTCCCAAAAGTTAAAAGCTTAATTACAATATTTTTTCAAACTACTTAGCCTTTCACTTAACTTTCTCCATTAGGCTCTTTTGTTAAATCTGATAAAAAAAAAAAAAATTGGTTAGGTGCAATACACATGACCCAAAATGACAATAATATCATTTTTTTTTTCATTTTTTAAAAGACCATGGGAGGGGACCTCCGACCTCTCCATGACTAGGAAAGGTTTAATCTAAAGAAATAATTGTATTTTTATACATATGATAGGGCCGTAGTAAAAATTATTGATGCATTTGTCATCCAAATTAATATAAAATCCTAACGGGAAGCTAAGTGAAAGGGCAAAATAGTTTGTACTCTGGAACGCCAATTATAACTTTTTAAAATTAAGAGAAACATTAGCATTTACATATAAGTTTGAAAAAATAAATGTAGTTTTTCTCAAATTTTTGCCTTCTTAGCTCCTCTTTACACCACGGCAAAACTTCATAATTAAGTGATTTCGTTTCTCTTCCTTGAAGAAATTTCCTTGTAATTGTTAAAGTGAAGGTTAAGTGATTAAATTTACATTTTCTTATCAGCTTAAACTTTTAGGATAAATGGTAGTTTAACTTGGTATCAGAGCCAAAGGTCCTGGAATCGAACCTTGACTCCGTCAATTTAGAAATAGTCAAATGTAGGACTATTTCTCAACACTCTCCCTCACGTCCAGACCGGTATTTTTCTTGGTCTTTGTCACGGGGTAAGTAGTGTGAGTCCCCATTCGTCCTGTGGTAGGCTCTGATACCATAAAAAAATTCATGACCCTAACTCATCTCATAAAACCGGTTCTTTAAGAGAGCGTTGCCCATTCTTTAATCCTTATAAACATGCCCAAGATCTTGTTCACAAGCAATGTGAGACTATTTTAACTCTCTCTCTCTCCCTCTTATATATATATATATATGTTTTGAAAAATTACAAGAAAAGAGACAATAAAGTTTATTTATTTGCAAAAAAAAAAAAAAAAAAAAAGAGAGCAAAACCAAATTATAATGCTAAAAAGAACTTCTGCCACTCAGTTGGCTGGTCATAAAAGACCAGCTGTCCTAATTTGCGCAAACTTCAATTTCTTAAATTCAAAATCTACACTAGACCAAAAAAATATTGTGGAAAATCTAACCAAAATGCTTACTTGTATACTAGTCTTAAGTTTTGAAGGGAAAATATAGTTATCTAAAACAAACTTGTAGTCCAAGATTCCACCCCGGCCGATTGTTCAACCTCTCACTCTCTCTCTGAGTTTTCTTGCATGCTTCGCAACATAGTCACTATTCTTGTGCGTGTTTGAACAGCCATGCATTTTTCCACCATTTCCACAAGCTTATCATCATCTCTGATCTCTATAAATACCAAGCTTTACATCCCAATTTCAATACAAACTAAAGAGAAACTTTCCTGCTACATTACTCCATGGCCAGAGAACTCCAAGCTCGCCATTTTCTTGTCCTTGTCATTTTCTTAAGCTTTTTTTTGCTATCTTCTACCATACAAGCCCGCACTCTGCATGCTCAAACTCAACACCACCATGCCATAATGAAGTCCTCTGGAAGCCATGGAGATGGAGTAACGGGTTATTATATTACTAAAGTTCTTGGCCACTGGGGAACTAACAATTATGGTCCAATCTTACCCAGACGAGATCTTTCAGGTCCAAGCCCCGGGGATAAGCATCATTAACTCGTTAATGGAGCATACATTACCGTCCGGACGACCCAAAAACAGAGCATCGAATGTGTCTCAAGAATAGCACCATATATAGTTGAAAATAATTGTTTGTTTAGTAGGAAATTTGAATTACTTGTAGATCAGTATGAATTAATACAGGTGAAATAAATTATTATGTTTTGGATCATTGTAATTAATCCAACATCTCTTGAATAAAGTCTTTATAATTGCATTTGCTGCAAATTGTTGTTGAATGGAGTAATGTGCTCGAGCCATGAGAATTGATGATGCTATTAAAATCATTAAATTTACTATTTATTATTAACTTAAGCTTTTTAGAATATATATGAGATAATTTAATGTAAAAAAAAAAAAGAAAAAGAAAAGATAGATAATTTAATGTAGTAAAATTTTGTGAAGAAGAATTTAAGTTGGTGGGTGGAAGAATTTTCAGAATCACGTGAGTCAAGGGGTGAAATACGATAATAGCTAGCTAGAACACAAAATAACGTTCTTGTCTTCTTGATGATGATGCTTACTCCCCCTGTATTGACGGGGAGCTCTGCACGTCTATTTATAGAAGTTTGCAAGGCTACAAGGCTGTGTTTGGCAAAGAAGTGGTCCTGATTAACTGGACTCAAAAATCTAAAAATTTCTCTTAAAATCAACTATAACATTTTTACTTTTTATATCACATTAATCATTTTTTATTACTATTCAAATAAAAAAATCACTACAAAACAAATTTTTTTACTTTTTTATACAAAAATTCTTACTTTTTTTTTTTTTCTTTTACATCAATCAAATCTGTTAGAATTTTCATCAACTTTCTTTTTCAAACCCTTTGCCAAACACATCTAAAGTCTGGGCACACGCCATATGACTATTATTACACTGACTAATGTTCTTTTCTTTTTTTCTAAGTAAATAGTTTTCAATTTTCATATAATTTTTTTTTTTAATTTTTGTATAAAAACTGATTTTGCTTATTTTCAAGAAAAAAGTACTGTAGGAATTTTTCAATCCAAAAAAAGATAAATATATATAAATAAAGCCAAAAAAAAAAAAAAAAAAATTCTAGTCTTACTTTTGTTGTCTCAAGTCCAACATGAGAAGGTTACCCCCTCTTAGGTGATTGGGCCGTTGTAATTGACTACTACTTAAATATTAAATTCCAATTCAAGTCTACACATTTGATATATATATATATATATAAATTTTTTTTTTCTATTCAAATATGGGAACCAAGGAAGCAATCATTTGATTTGTTCATATTGGATTTAGGGTTTAGCATTTCTCTTTCAAGATATTATGTGGTTAATATTTTATTTTAAGGTTAAATATGTTTTTTTTTGGTATCATTAGTAAGGGTCAACAGTAAATGGCTACATCAGTCTCAAAAAGTGTCATAAATAATATCTGTCGTAAATCTAAATTTCGATTTGCACATTCTGTTCAATTTTTATCCATTTTTTTAAACAAATATTCATATCAATCCAATCAATAATGGTGTTTTATATATCTTATTAATATTATTTAAAATTTAAAAAACAATTAAAACATAAAAAAATAAAAAATAAAAAATAAATAAAATAAATAAATAAAATTATAAACATTATAAACCAAAAAAATAAAAAGGAAAGAAAAAAAAATTTGGTCGTGGGTCACAATTGTCAATGTGACCTAGTACCATGGGTCAACAAAACAGTCAAAAGCAAAAGTAAGTGAAGTTTTTTTTTTTTTTTTAAAAAAAAAAAATCATCGTGAGCGGAGACATAGCCGTAGAGACCCATGGCCGAGGAAATAATTTATATTTATTTATTTATTTATATCTAAGTGCATAATTAATAATTGTAGCTTTACACGTCTGGCACTCAATTGGACTCTTTTGGCTGGTCATAAAATACCAGCTTTGGTCCTAATTTGCATAAACCTCAATTTCTAAACTTCAAAAATCTACAGTACTTAAGACGCTAAAAACTTGTAGAAATTTTATGTTTATTTAATCAAAGAGTAACATCACTTAAAACACGTAACGTTAATCAATATTAAATAAGTATGATAAATAAATGTGAAAAGTAATATTACTCGTTACAAAAAATTTTACTCTTTTCAGGTAGTCTTAAGTTTTGAAGTTAAAATATGGTTATATAAAACAAACCTGCAGTCAATTAGCAAATCCTTTCTTATGTCATGGGAAGGCAAAGCATGATCTGTCGCCATAAAGGCAACAATAACGCTTTGTGAAATGGGTATCGGAAATTTGGGCAAAAAAATTTAAGGAGATCTCAATCTATTCATCTCAAAGTACCAAACACCATTAAACACTACTTTCAAAACCTATTTTTTGACTGCCACCACCATTATGCACTTGAGCAGCTTGGAGTTGATATTAGCCAACACAGAAGGGAAGGACTTAGAAAACTTAAAAATTCCAACATCAAACCCTAGCAAATAGAGAAGAATTTGGTGAGACAACATTTTGGACCGGAATCTTAATTCAACTTATAAGCTGGTCTTGGTTTCTCACTGATCTGAGATAAGCCTCTAGCTTGTCACCCAAGATTCCACCCCCAACACTTGAACCTCTCTCTCTTTGAGTTTCCTTGCATGCTTCGCAACATACTCACCATTCTCATGCGTGTTTGAACCGGGCATGCATTTTTCCACCATTTCCACAAGCTCACCACCATCTCTGATCACTATAAATACCAAACTTTACTACCCAATTTCACATCCCAATTTCTCTACAAACTAAGAGAAAACTTCCCTGCTACATTATTTTATGGCTAGAGAACTCCAAGCTCGTCATTTCCTTGTCCTTGCTATTTTGGTAAGCTTCTTTTTGCTATCTTCTACCATACAAGCCCGCACTCTGCATGCTCAAACTCATTGCCACCATGCCATAATGAATCCCGCTGGAAGCCATGGAGTGACAGGTTATTATATTACTGAAGTTCATGGCCTTCTGGGAATTAAGAATTCTGATCCAATATTAAACAAAAGGGAACTTTCGGATTCAAACCCAGCTGGGGGAGGTCCAAGCGACGGGGCTAATCATTAACTCGTTAATGGTGCATACATTACTGTCCGGACGACCCAAAAACAGAGCATAAATGTGTCTCAAGACACCTTAGTTGAAATAATTGTTAATTTAAGAGGAAGTTTGATTTACTTGTAGAGTATGAATTAATACAGATGAAATAAAATTATTATGCTCTGGATCATTGTAATATAAACCAATATCTATTGAATAAAGTCTTTGCAATTTCATTTGCTACTTAGAAATTGTTGTTGAACGGTCGTAATGTGCTCCTGCTATGAGAATTGTAGGTGTTATTAAATTATTAAACAATTTAAACTTACTATTTATTATTAACTTAAACTTTTGGGATATGAGATAATTTAATGTGCGTAGAATTTTGTGAAGAGGAATTTAAGTTGTTGGTGGAAGAATTCTCAGAATCAGCCATGAATGACGTGAGTCAAGGGGTGAAATACCATATATAATACAACACAAAATAACGTTCTTAAAGATGATGCAGTACGTGGACTGGGAAAGCCCAGTTAGGAAATGGGCCGTAGGAGAACACAACTTTGGGCACAATGTTGCCAGGCTATAAAGTCTGGGCACACGCCACGGGACCATCGGTTACACTGAATCATGTTTTTTTTTTCCTAAGTAAATAGTTTTCAATTTATATATATATATATATAAAAGAAAAGAAACATCACATAACTGATTCTAATGATAATATATATATTTTTTCTGATGGATATGTGTAAAACCGATTTTGCATATTTTCAGGAAAAAGTATTGTTGGATTTTTCAATCCAAAGAAGATAAATATATATGAATAAAGCAAAAAAAATCTTACTTTTGTTGTCTCGAGTCCAACATGAGAAGGTTACCCGTTACCCCTACTAGATGATTGTGCCGCTGTAAAATTGACTACTACTTTAGCATTAAAGTCTAATTCAAGTCAGCTACACATTTGATTTGTTTTGATTGGAGAAGACATCACCCTTTCAAGATGAGTGTTAATATTTTGTTTTAAGGTTAAATAAGCTTTTTGGTACCATTAAAAACTTTAAAGGTAGGGTCAATAACAAATAGTTACATCGGTCTAAAAAATTATCATAAATAGTATCAATCATAAATCTAAATACCGACTTGCACATTTTGTTCAAGTTTCATCCATTTCTTTAATGGGAATTTATGTCAATTCAACCAACAATGGACATGTATCTTATATGTCTTATTAATATTAGGAAAAATTACAGTTTACCCCCTCAAAGTTGACTGCGTTTTTCAATTCGAACACCAAAGTTTCAATTTTTGCAATCCACCTCCCGAAAGTTCCAATTTTTTACAATTTGATCAATTGTATCCAAAACTTCTCATATTACTCATAATTTTTATTTTTTTATTTTTTATAAAAAAATTCGGGGTGACTGGCCATTTTTGTACCCCCAAATTTGTTTTTTTCATAAAAAATAAAAATTAGGGGCAATATGAGAATTTTGGGATAATATTGGTCGAATTGAAAAAAATTGGACCTTTGTGAGGGTGGATTGCAAAAATTGAAACTTTGGTGTTCGAATTGAAAAACGATGTCAACTTTGGGGGGTAAACTGTAATTTTTCCTTAATATTATTTAAAAATTAAAAAAAAATTAAAACATTCAAAAAAAAAAAAAAACATATTGGTCATCTGTCACAAACGTCAATGTGATTGATGTG
The DNA here is from genome assembly GCF_901000735.1 of Corylus avellana. NCBI lineage: Eukaryota > Viridiplantae > Streptophyta > Magnoliopsida > Fagales > Betulaceae > Corylus > Corylus avellana. Next base: position 33,865,040 of record NC_081545.1, read on the forward strand.
AGAGAAAAAAAATTTAAAATTTTTTATAATAGAGATATTTTGGGTATTTAAATATGCTCCGTTATGATTAAACATAAAATCATAATGGAATTGTGACATTACAAAATTTTTAAAGATGGCGATCTAACATTACAATTTTTTAAAGATTGAGGATACGATTGCAAAAGTGAGAAACTATTAGGAGAGTAAGTAAAGTTTTTCCTAAAAAATAATAATAATAATAATAATAATAATAATAATAATAAAACACGATGAGAGGAGACTGGGCCGTAAAGACCCACGGTCGAACAAAAAGTTTTTATTTTTTATTTATATCCAAGTGCATAATTAAAGCTTTACACATGATTAGAAGAATTGCGATATTTTACGTAACATGTGAGTCATGGAGTGCTTTTACTGTTGCTGGCAGGAGGCTAAATGAAAAGATAAGATAGTTTGTGGGTAAAATGTAACTTGTTAAAATTTAGTATAAAATTACAGTTTGGTTATAAGTTTGGGAAAATAAATATAATTTTCCCAAATTTTTTGTTAGCAATTCTTTCCACCACAAGAAAACTTCATTGTTAGAAACATGTTAACTTCCTTGTAAGACTCTTTGAAGTCTCTCTCTCTATATATATATATTTCTTTTGGAAAATTACAAGAAAAGAGGAATTAGACTCTTTTGGCTGGTCATAAAAGACCAGCTTCGGTCCTAATTTGCATAAACTTTAATTTTCTTAAATTCAAAAATCTACACTATGATCCTAAAAAACTGTGGAAAATTTACATTTGTTTAATCAAAAAGTAACGTTACTTGAAAAGTTTTAAGTTTTGAAGTCAAAATATGATTATCTAAAATAAACTTGTAGTCCAAAATGGGTGATCAATTGGCAAATCCTTTATTATGTCATGGGAAGGCAAACCCTATTTTGTTGCTATAAAGGCAAAAATAACTCTCTCTATATTATTATTATTATTCATCTTCATCCATTATCCTTCGTACAAATGCATATGCATAACCCAAACTTTAATATCTCATTTATATATCGAGATCTCAGCACCTTAATATCTCATAATAATAATATTATTATTCATCTTCATCTATTGTTGGTCCTTAATATCATAAACGAAATGAAAGTAGCGGGAAAAGCAAAATCCCAATTGCTCTGTTCAGTAGAAAGCAAGAAAAAACCAAGCACAACAGCAGTAGAAGAAGAGCAATGTCGGACTATATCCCAAAGATATGGTGTTCAACATCATTAGGAGGCTACTACCTGTGAAGAAGATAATGCAATTGACGACGGCTTGCAAATCGTGGAAATATCACATTAGAAAGTTTGGCTTCATCTTTGCTAAATCAAATCGTCTTTACAACAGCAACACTCTCTTCATAGCCAGGTACTGCCCTTATCCTACTCAAAATCTACTGCGCTATAAGCTGTTCAAAAATAATCAAGAATTTTAAGAGCGTACAGAATTTCCTTGTCCCATATATGGTGGTCAGTTCGTTGGTTGTGAGCACGGTTTGGTATGTATTTTTTAGATGAATGCTTCATGCTTTGGAATCCAGCTCTTGTTTGAATAGAATTCTACATTTTATAGGGCGTCGTAACAAGCATCCAATTATTCTGGCTTTTAAATTGATTGACGAAAGTATTGAGAAAATGGAGTTGGGTTTGACAATGGTCGGCCCTAGAACAAGGGTGAATACTCGTATTTCGAATGAGTCATTAGCATTGATATGTTATGAGGTTAATCAAGAGTGTTTGATATGGGTAATGACTCAATATGGTTTGCCTAATTCTTGGGAAAGAATGTTCACAATTCAAATATCTGAAAGATGTTTCAAAGTGTTGGGGCATGGTCAAATTATAATGGAGATCGAAAACGAAGGTAATAGAGTGTTGTCCTCGTATTCGTATTATTATTATTATTATTCATCTTCATCCATTATCCATTATAGAAATGCATATGCATAACCTAAACTTTAATATCTCATTTATATATCGAGATCTCAGCTAGACCTTAATATCTCATTATTATTATTATTATTATTCTTGTTTTTCATCTTCATCCATTATCCTTTGTACAAATGCATATTCATAACCTAAACCTTAATATCTCATTCATATATCGATATCTCAGCTAGACCTTAATATCTCATTCATGCATATATTGGCATTTCATCTAGACGTTAATATCTCACCTCAAGTTATTATTATTTTTTTTCCATTTTTTTTTTTTCAGTTTCAGCTCAAATTTTTATTGTTTTTCGTCTTCATCCATCATCCGTTGACTATCCAAAATATAAAACACATTTCTCCTTCAGTCCGACCATCGCATCACTCCTTTTTCTCCTTTAGTCCGGTCATCAGCATACAAACTCGTCGGGTTCAACATCATCAGGAGGCTACCTCTCAAGTTGATACTCCAATTAACGATTGTTTGCAAATCCTAGAATTCTCGCATCAAAAGCTTTCGCTTCATCTTTTATGAATTAATTCCCCGCGACAACAACAACACTCTCTTCATAGCTAGGGACTGCTCTTCTCCTGATCTCAATCTACTGCGCTATAAGTTGTTTGAAGATAATCAAGAATTCCAAGAGCGTACAAAATTTCATTTTTCCATATACAGCGGTTGTTAGTTCATTGGTTGTGAGCATGGTTTAGTATATTTTTTACAGAAGGATGCATTCATACTTTGGAATCCATCTCTTAAAATACTATTCAATCTTCCGAAACCTAGTTTTAGCAAGGCTGCTAGGTGTCACTCATCTCTCGGATTTGATCTGCGCACTAAAGATTTTATGGTGTTGAGAATTTCAAATTCAATAATTCCAGAAGAAAGAAATTTTTATGTGAAAAGTGCGTCCGTGGTTGATGTTTACTCTCTTAACACATGATCTTGGAACATATGCCGTAATTCTACTAGGCATGAGATTGTTCTTATACATACGTTTGGCCAAATACGCGTCTTAAAGAGAATGATCTAATTATGCTGGCTTTTAAAATGTTTGGCGAACATATTAAGGGGTTGAAGTTGACAATGGTCAACCCTAGAACTAGGGCGAATACTTGTATTTTGAATGAGTTATTAGCGTTGTTATGTTACGAGGATAATCGAGAGCGTTTGACATGGGTGATGAGTCAATATGATTTGGATAATTCTTGGGAAAAAAGGTTTGCAATTCAGATTCCAACGAAGCAAGCAAAGATGCAGTTTCGCAGTGGGAGGAAAAAGAGGTAAAAAAACAAATTGCTCTTTTTGAGATTAAGAACTTTGTCAACAATCTACCTCAAGTGGAATCTATAATGAGATTGCCCTAGGCTTAAGGTCTGTTTGAGATTGCGTTTGAGGGGTTTAAAAGTGCTTTTAACACTAAAAAAACTGGTTTGAAGAAGAAAAAAATACTCGGTAAAAAAAATTAAAAGCGTTTTTAAGGGTTCAAAAAGTTTAAAAATGGTCAAAAAGTACTTTTGACAAAAATTTAAAAATTTTGTCCAAAAACTCTATTTCTCAAACGCAATCACAAATAGGCTCTTACTTGTAGTGTATCTTTTTTCATAGTTATTTTTGTTTAACATTTTCTTAGATTGAAAAATTATTATTTTACCCTCATAACCCTTGGCTAGCTAAGAATTTGCTTGGTATTTGTATCTTTCACATCTTCAATATCTGCACGAGAGAGATTTTTCATTTATCTTTTGCAGCCTTAAATGACAATTGTGCCCTTAATTGATTTACTAAATCAATTAAGTATTTTATTACGTATTTTTCTGTCTTTTCCCGGCTTCTCTGCAACAATCTTCTCTCCAAAATCTACCAACTCTAATTGTGTCCTTAATTTTTATGGATTTTTTTTTTTTTTTTTTTTTTAATGCAATAAGAAATACTGAACCATCATACTGTCACAGCATAAGGATTCTTCAACTTTCACATTCTTGAAAATTCTTAAGCATTCAGATTTATCAAGGAAGAAAACCAATGGCAGAGTTGGTATGCCTTTAATTTGTGTGTGTGAGTCTGTGAGAGATAGAGAAGGGGTCTTAGCATATGATCAAGGAGCAATGCTACTCTTTACAGTTTACACCTATTTTGACTCCAAATCCTCCATAATCCTTGCATTAGTTTTCAAAACCAAGAAAAAAAAAAAAAAAAAAAAATTTCTTTAATCTAAATCTTTTGGCCCACCTATACAATCCTAATCCAATTCTCCACTAAATAACTATAGAACCAAATTACCCTAGCCCCATAAAAGCAACCCAAACTCGAGATATATTCTTTATTTCACTACTGAAACCATGCATCTTCCTTTCCTCACTAGATCAAATCCATTTAACACGGTTTTTTTCACACCGTGTTTTATTACAACTAAACACAGACCATTACGTACTGAACACATCCAAGTAAATCAAATTAATTAGTGACGAAAATAAAATATTAAGATGATAATAAAAGCTTAACTAAATGAATACAATTGATGAAATTAAATGAAAATAATATTTAATTGAGCGAGAGCAGTCCAGTCTCCTCCTGGGAACTACAACTACACCGTTTGACCTATTTTTTCTGTTCCTTGTGGTCCTCTTCATCCTCCTGGCCACTCTCCATTTGGGAACGACACCGTTTGTTTTGAGTAAGACAAGATTCTGTTTTGAGTAAGACAAGGTTCTCCCTGTAAGTGTCGACACAAATGGTGCGGTCCTCCCCATCCCCATGCATTCCCAATTTTGTAACTTGTTGGCTTTTGGAGTCAAGCGATGAGAGCTCACATTCCCAAGATTGTCCACCGATCGTCAATATTGGTTGGCAGTTCTTCGTGAATCCCAGCACATTCCAATGCACATTCAAATCAATGGTGAACTGTTTCACCCAAGAATCAACTACACCATACTCCTTCATAACCCATATGAAACAATACCTTTCCTGGGTTTGATTCCGATTCGTATTATAATGTAACAAAGCAAGCGATCCCCTGTATATACGGGTATCGATTTCATCTATTCGAAGTTCAAGGCGGATCATATCTTTTGGCATCATCTCGCGAAACACATCAGCACGCAGATCTAAAGCCAATACACTTGCATAAGACACATTATCACCAGCGGCTGCTACAAAATAATCTGCTGTAAAATGCACACACCCATTTAAGCACGGACTGGGTTTAGACCAAGAACAAAAATTATTATCTGTAAGATAAGTCGAAGGCGGAAAACCGGCATTGCTTATTCTCCAGGAGCCTGTGCTAAGAGAGTAAACCTCAACCAAAATTGTCTTCCTCCAAAATTCGTCGTCTTCTTCTTCTTCTTCGTCGTCTTCTCCTTCTCCTTCTCCTTCTACTTCTCTGTGATAAGGACATGCAATTCTCACCACCATATAATCGTTGGTCCGCGAATCAAATCCGAAACCTACCACAAAGGTATACCAGAGTTTTTTGACCTCGCCATCGCGAAAACTATAAAAATCCCTTATGCAAGGTTTTGGAAGATTCACGACTTTTCTAATTGAAGGGTTCCAAAGACTGAAGTCAAAAGCTTTACAACAAAGACATATCAAACCGTTTTCAGAACCGATAAAACGGTGACCCCGACGGCTTATCATTGGAAAAGCCAATTCCGTACACTCTTCATTATCATGGAACAATTTAAAGAGGTCTTCAAAGTGCTGTTCTTTGTTAATATGGGTGCGGTGCCTGCTGAATATTAAGGGTAAGGGTGCACGTTGGGGAGTGCCGTACCTGAATATTAAGGGTGCACGTGGGGGAGGGTTGCTGTTGCTATTTCGAATGGATTGACTGAGATGGGAATCGATGAAGGCCAGGCTTGTGATGAGAGAATTCCAGGATTTGCAAACACCCCTGAATCGGATTAGGGATTTGACAGATAGTCTCAACAGAATTTCTGATATGATTTCCTCCGGAAAATAGGCCACCATCATGGTCTTAGGGGTTTTCTGATTTTTGAGAGAGATATTAATTACTGAAACCCAAATAGCGATAAGAATATATAGGAAAGGAGTTCCAAACCGACCCTGATTAGTATTCCTATTTTGTGCCGTTGTTATGCCGTGTATTATGACTCACTATCAGGATTTAAGGTGAATTTTTATGATGTAGGAGTTTTAAAAAAATAATAATAATATAAAGGAAATAAGTTCAGTTAAATTCGTAAGAAAAACTTTTATATAAATATTTTTGCGCAAATAAATAGCAAGCCATTGCGACCTCTCTAGCTCATTTAAATAGGAGAGTATCTAGTTATATTAGATAGGTATTTTTGTCTTTTGAACTGAAAAATATCCAATTAGTTATATTAAAAAAATATTTTTTGTCCTATCAAAAAGTGAAAAGACAAAAATACTTTTTAAATATAATTGACTTGATAACTCTCTGATTAGTTTTCTCGTGTGGAAAGAATGAAAATAACTTCTATGGGACTGTAACACAAACCTATCATTTTGTACCCTTTAATGAGAGATTGACATCTCAACTTAGTACAACTTAAAAAAAATAAAACAAACACACAAGATCACATCCAAATCTACTAAAAATTAAAAAAATCTCACATTACATATATGAATGTGATCTAGTTGGAGGGAACATTGTCAATTTTTAGTAGTTTAAAATGAGACATTGTCACAATTAAAAGTTTGAGAGGGTGGTATTTTGAGGGGTATGTGGACTTTCCCTTTTTTATATTCTATATATATATATATAAACCATTTCTTAGATAAAAAAACTACATATATAAAAGCTTTCTAACACTCCCATAAAACTAGCTCGATATTCTTGATTTTTAGTAAAAATAAAATAGAGATGAATATTACACTCTTGTACTTCCTTCTATCGATATGAAACCTTGGAGAACTAACATTACCCCTAAGAGAGTAAATATGAAAAACGAGCACGCCTCCTCTTACATCCATTTTTAACCATTTCCACCTTCATATCTCACATATTAAGTTTACAATCCCTTAGCTAATATGTAGCATTAGATGATGGATAGCCCTGAGAGTAACCCATGTAATTGATTCGGGATCGAATATTATGGTGATTATAGATAGGATCTCCATAATCAACGGCCTTTATTACCACGGCTTCTCGCCGTCCATCGTGTTCTTGAACGGCCCCAAAGACTATCTCATTTGTTTCACAGTTTTTCTCATAGTAAGTTTGCGGGCCAGATGAAAAATGCCTGTGATGATGCTGCTGTTGCTGTTGCTGCTGCTGCATATGTTGCTGTTGTTGCTGATGCTTCATATGTTGCTGTTGTAGCTGTTGCTGCATATGTTGCTGTTGCAGCTGATGCTGCATATGCTGCTGCTGTTGGCGATAATCACCATCCCATCCATTATGGTAAACCCGGCTTTGCTTGATATGCTGGCTCCTTTCCAGGTCCTTGGTCATAAAAGGGTATGTTTTCTTTGGTGTTGGTGGTCTAGTTTCTAATGTTGGTGGCTCATCTTCGTCTGGTATCACATAGCTCTCTTGCATGGGCCACGGATTTGACTGTGTGTTCAGTTGTTCGTATTGCTGATTATAGATGAGGGGCTTTCTTCTAGAGCCTGAAAATAATCCCCCAAATATTTCAGCTACCGAAGTGCTGGTGTTGAGGACAAGCTTTCCAAGTGAACCAAAGAATCCCTCTTCTGCTCTCTCAGTTTCATCTTCAGATGGAATCAAGGGGGGCCTGACCGATTTAGGAGGCTTCTGATATGGTGCCACTGGTGAACCTTTCCTTACAGGAGTTCTTGAATCCTGCAATAAGAAAATATGAAACTTGTCCTGGTCATATCATGAAGGGAATCAGTAGAAGAGAAATTCCAGCTTGTTACCACCACAGTGAATAATTTTAGTGTCATGTTCCACAATAAAATTTTCATTTCTTAGGGTTTGGACAGTTGTTGGAACTATATTAAATTAACTTGGGGGAACTATAAAATAATTTTTGCTTTTTTTTTGGCATGGGGAGTAACAGACTTAGAAACAGATGCACATGTTGACATTTAAAATGTTCAGAAAACACTTCAGAATATGACAAAAAGATAAAAGTATTCTATCTGCAACATCCAAGATGCATAGATTAATCGTGAATAAACGTTTATTTATATAGATATATCTTGAACACATGCTCCATTTGGTGATCAAGAAGACAGTAAAAAGAAAAGAAATAATGTGATTTCTTACAACGACCATTCTAAGCCATTTAGCAGTAAATTGTAAGTTAGATGTCCTTTCTTTATTCTTTTGGGGACCAGGCCAGAACCTGATTGTAAACTTGTAATTTGAAATTCAGACGTGACAAAGATGCCTATGGGGACAACTCTCCAGTCACAAACAAATTAAATTACTAGAGATAGAAAAAATTATATATCTGGGATAACTTACATCTGTGGATGAAAACATTGCTCGCACCCTTCGCTGCAGCAATGCCAGCATGTAACCGAAAAATCCAGCTGCAACAAGCACTGCCATCCCTGCAAAGTTATTTGTTTTTTCTTAAATCTCCAAGATCTTGAAAGAAAAAGGACAGATGAAAGTTCTGAGTTTTTCCTTGTTACCTAAATGGAAACTACCATCATACTGGGAAGAACAGTCCTCATCATTGAGTTGGATCTCTCGAATTGCCTGGTTTCCTCTGTCTATAACCAAAAGAGAGCAGCTAGCTCCAACATAAACCACATCAAAATCGTCTGAAAATTTTGCATCTTCACTTGGACCATCAACATGACCTCCTCCTCGACCCCATTTTCCACCTGCAATAGTTGTAACCCCTGCAAAACGATAAAGCTAAATTATATTAATGCAGATCCTACTCTAAAGTAGTAAGTCCCTTGGATGCCAAAATTTCATGCACCTTGTTGGAGGAGAGGGGTTATAGAAACAAATTTCATCCTTTAACCACGGAAATCCCTTAAATATCCGTACATTACCTGAATCAGAGATCTTCCTGATAGCCATGTTGAGCGTGTCTGCAATGTAAATGTTTCCTCTGTCATCCACTGTAAGCCCTTTTGGATGGTTCACTCTTGCCTCTCTTGGCTTCCCATCTACATACCCAGAATAACCTTCAGGTGATCCAGCAACCAGCTTGGGACGGCTATCTGCAATTCATTCATTCATTTTGAGCATTTAAAAGAACAATGGGTTCAACTAAAAGAATCTGTTGAGAACCCAGAAGACAGAAGAAACTTGATGAGATTAGAAAACTGTAATAGTCTTTTGAGATCAATTTTCCACAAGGAAAGGGAAATGGATAAGTCTTAGTGTAGCTTGTTTGAGTATCTAAATGAAAAAAGGGAATCCAAACCAACTGAAACTACCATTTGGTTCGCATCTGATCAAATTTTCCAGTAACATCTCATGAACTAACTTGAAAAGCAAAAGTGCAATTGGTCATTAACCAAACAAAAAGTTGAGTTAATCGTCCTCAAGAAGCTCAAAGGCAACTCATCAACATAATGGACTTTGTTTTCTTTTTTAATGTAAAAGTACACAAAAGCCTTATTTGGTTCAAAAAGATAAAGGACAACTAGGTTGTTAACAAGAAGCTTAATTGCTAATTAAAGAATATTGCTCTCAAAACAAAAGATAACATATCTCCAAAAAGATAGAGTTGGTTTGACAGAAACTAAACTAAAAGTCCTATTGTACTTTCAAAAGTGGAGGCTTCAGCTAAACAAAAACATTTCTCTAATAATGTCTTAGCAAGGAAACGAATCAAAAAAAATATGTCCCAAGCCTATTTCTTAGAGACTTATAATAGGTGTTCGAAAACACATTATGAAAAGCAATATCAAGACCATTATATTCAAGAAAAATCAAAATTTGATCGAACTAAAAGTACAAAATCACAAACAATATAATCAAGCATTACTCCTAAACTGTACGAGCCAAAAATAACTTACAACGAGACAATGGGGTTGAGATCTTGTAGATATTACTGTTTTCAGAGTCCAAAACCAGAAGCTCCCCACTTGGAGAAACGTCGACAGAGTATGGTTCAATTCCAAGCTTACTGCCATCGAACACCGTCTCCACCGTAAATCCACCCTCAAATTTCATCATCGAACGGCTAGGAACCGCTGAAAAATCAAACCGCACAAATCCCATCAACCTCACAAATTCCACTTTTTCTTTCATGAACCTTGACATTGCAAAGAACAATCTCTAGCCCCATATAGACAAACCCCAAAACAGAGCAAAACACAAAAATGTGAGCTCATTGAAATATCTTTACCTGCGTTGGTGACGAATTTCTGTGACCACAGCCACTTAACAAGCGCAGAGACCACATTGGAGACAATCCCACTTACAATTTCTGCAAATGGTTCAAAATGTTAAGAAAATTTGAAACTTTGATAGAATTTGAAGCAGAGAATGAAAACAAAATGCCATACTCACTTGCAGGATGTGCGGCTGAAGCTGAAGAAAACCCACCAAAAAGAACCACCAAAATGAGTGCCAAAGGAAGCCAATTTCTCATCATAGCACTCTCAAGAGTAGAGCACGAAAAAACGAACAAAATGCTCAAGTGTGAAGGAGTAAGCTTTGCATTTTGGAAGAACCCACTTAAGTAGGAGACCCACAGACTGTTTCGCAACTCCTTTTTACATGTTAATCAGTAGAAAAGCTTTTTGGGAGATAAAGCAGTGAAAGAGACAAGGAGAGCAGGGCATAGTGTGATCATAAAATGGTTTAGAGTGAACAAACAGGAGCTGGGATCAAAGGGAAGAAAGTAAAGGCACAGCCGCACAAGAGAGAGAGAGAGACAGGGAATCATATGCTCTAAAGTTGTTGTCTTCGTATTTACATCAATCAAGTTGAGTTTTGTTATTGCAAATTCAATTTGGCAGTCCTTTACTTTCTTGGTAACTGGAGTGCCCCTGCCCCCTTTTGAATATCCACGGTTACGCCACATTTTATTGCATGAAGCTGACACTGAGGAAATTATTGTCTTGAGCGTGGGCAGAGCTGTAACTTCAAATGTGGATGCCCACCTTCTTTTTCAACTGGTGCATCCAGGTGTTCTATAGTTTTGGATCTTTTTAGGAAGGATAGAGAGATTCCACCCCGCCGATAACACAGAAATTTACCCACGTAACCCACCTACTTGGGTAGTAGGTAAGTCTTACATCTTAGCCTCTTAGGCTGTCCAAATTTTTATGTCTTAACAAAAAAATTAAAAAAAAAAAAGAAAAAAAAAAAAGAGAGATTTTTATCTGTTTAGGAAAACAGCAAAAAATTGTCTGTGTCGGCTGTCACCTATAGAAAAAAAAAAAAAGAGTACCCGCAGCAGTCTTTCAACCGTTTTTTTTTTAAAAAAAATTTAGGGAATATAATTATTTTTTATTTTATATAAAAAAACATTTCACAATAGATTTTTTTATTTGTTTTTTTTTTTATGAATTAAAAATTATTATTTTTTCAATCATTACAACCACTGAGAGAAGAGAAAATTGTTAGGACATGTAAAGGAGAGAAAATGAGATGTTTTATAATTTAATAATGCATAGAGAGTCTATAATATTTTTTAATGCATTGGAAAACACTATAAATGCTCTTTAATGTTGGTTAACTTTGAGATGTGGGTATTTTTTTGTGATTTTTTGAGATTTTTCCTAAACATAAGGAAGGGAATGGAGCTTGGGTTTGGCCATTGGCCCCCTCAACAAACCAAAAAGAATATATATATTAGCCTTTAAATTTGTTAATAGAAATTTTCAGGTCTTTTTTCTTTCTTTTTTACTGTTCTTGCTTGTACAGAAAGCAAAGTTTAGCCAAATTGTTTACTGAGCATAAAGAACGGTGGCTTCCTTGGTGTCTTCTTATTTACTCCTTAATCTTTACTCTCTTTTTTGTGTGTGTGTGTGTTTTTAATGCTTTCTTTGATGTTTTATTTGAGGTACCCTTTTTGTTTCTTTCCCTCAGCTTGTCATGTGCTCCTGGATAGATCTCATATGCCTTGTGTAATGAAAGTTGACGTCTATCTGTATGAGAATGTTTTTCCTGTACTTTGTATCTTCTTTATTATTATTGTTGTTTTTTTTTTTGGGTCCCTGTTGAATGGTCCAAAGAACACAAATCTTTCTGTTCTTTTCTCTCTTGGTAGAGGATTTGGTTGTCTCAAGAGTAGCAACGTATTGGTCACGATGGCTCAAACAATGATGACCCATTGGCCCTTGTGAGAATTAGCAATGACTTTTATACTATCATCATCACATTCACTTTTCTTATTCTTCAGAAATCATGACTCCTGTGATGATATGTAATCCCTTAGATTGACTTAATACCCAAAATATATAAAGAGCAATCTCCTGTGGAAAAAAGATCCCTAGTAGTATTTGATGTGTTTGTTTACACCATCCTGGTTTGAATATGTATGTAGTCATCACATTTCAATAAATATTTATTCTTTTTCAAATGGAAGATTTAAAGTATAAAACTTTATTTTTGATTACTACTGGAGAAAAAAAAAAAAAAAACCTTTGGATAAATGACTGACTCATGGGAAGTCTTAAAAATAAAATATTACTTGATCTGGAAACCAATATTTTCAGAAACTACTCAGCAGAACTTGCGCTAGAGCTTCTCCCTGTATAGAGGACCACAACATTGAGGCTCGCGCCAACCTGAACCTGAAGAGATAAACTTGAGCAGGCATTCTTTGCTGCATGGGAGGAGAAAATCTTCTCACTTGTTTAAATTTCTTCTTTGAACATTGTGCTTTTGGGAGTTCCAGTATTGCCCAAATTCTGCATTTTCAGTACTGTCATGGACTCGCAGTTAAAGCTCATCAGATAGTGCCACCTTCACAAACTTTGCTTCTAATTTCTAAACTTTCTCTTAAAACAAACAAAAAGATGTTGAAGCCCAAACCGAAACACGGTTGATTGATCTTGTAGTTCTGCATGGAACACTTTCTCTAGCACTTTGTGCCTACTACTAGCTCTATAAACTCAACATAGATGAACATTGCAGCGAAAACGGAAAAAAGAAAAGAAAAAGAAAAAATCTGATAAATTATTTACAATGACCCAGATGGAGAAAATGCAGAATACAAAGCTATGCTGTATAAGCATTGATTAAACATGGTAAACCATCCCCACCTCTAGAGTAGTTGCATAAGGAATGCTCAAAGCAGAAGTTGGTTCCCTGAAGTTTCTCCTCAAGAAATCATAACCCAGATTAATCACAATTTTCTTCATCAAACTGGACCCTTTCTTTGCTCTCACATATGAGTGCCCCATTATAAATGCCATTCCTGCCTCCCTTGCTTCCGTCAGTTCGCGCAACTCCTGCCGGGCATCCATATCAATCTGTGGAGACTCCGGCACAACAAACCTCACTCTCTTCCTAACCCTTTCTGGGGACTTAATCTCCCTCAACTCTGAAGTGCCTACCATGTCTGCAAAGTTATCATCATCTTCACACATTCTTATACCTTCTAAATTTGATGATGAAGTCCCAACAACCGTCATATTTTCATCATTCTCCATATCTTCTTCTCCCACGACTAATGCTGGTCTCCCTGACCTGATAAATTCTGCAATACTACAAACAAGATCTTTTTCAAACTCGTTGTCATCCTTCTGAACATCACGATAGCCATACCGTGCTATGCATCTATAAAGCCGGTACTCCTTTGGACCAACTCTTCCCACCAAGAACCTTTCATCAGGTCTGACGTGTGGCACTGGGACCGATTTGACACAGAGGAAGACCACAACCTGGTGGAAAGCTGGTAGATTGGTGACAAAGTGAGAGAAAATAGCTGGGATCCCAGAAACAAGCTCTGTATGTATGAGTCCAATCCCCTTGACCCGCACAATTCCAAGACTGGGACCAAGACTGAGCAGCCAGTTGATTGACACCTTATTTTGAACATCAAACTCATATTTCTTGAGCGTGCCATAGTGCCAAACATACATAACGAGTAGGAAGATAAATGAGAGGACAACGGGGACCCAAGCTCCTTCACGGAATTTGATGAGGGATGCTGAAAAGTAGAGTGCTTCAATGGAGCCGAAGAAGAATATAAAGCAAATGGCCAGGAAGACGCTTCTGTGCCAGCACAGGATTATAACCAGAGACATTAGGCAGGTAGTTACGAGCATAACAGTTATAACTGCCAAACCTGTTCATCAGAAAAAGATGATGCTGTAAAATTGATGGGGATTGGAGCTTATAAAACATTTAGGTCATGATTAGAACTCATAAAGCCCTATAAACTAAAAAAGAAAAATTGATGCTGACAGTAGTACCTGCTGCATTGCCCATGCGTTTTGTGTCCCTGAAACCCATGGTAACAGCCAAGCATAACAGCATTAAGGTCCAATTGATCTCTGGAATATATATTTGACCGTGTATTTTAGACGATGTGTGCACAATTTTGACCCTTGGAAAGCAACCCAAAGCAGAGCACTGTTTGATTATAGAGAAAGTTCCAGTGATGATGGCTTGGCTTCCCACAACTGCCGCAAGTATCGCTATTGCCAGAACAGGCCATCTTATTTTCTCTGGACCAAAAAGGTCAGTTTTTAAAATCAGTCAATACCAATCCAAAAGATAAATTGGATTAATTATCCTCTAAATAACAATAATATGCACCTACCAGGTACAGAGACATAGAATCCAATCCGATAATGAGTTTCAATATTATGATGCCTAGAAAGATAAGCAGCTTGTCCCATATATGCTAGGATTAAGGATGGGTAAACCATACAGGTGAAAGCAATCTGCAAGAATGTGGCTTTCTGTTAAACAAGTAGCTTGAGTTTGGTGGCCTTTGCTACAGATTATTTGTATAATAATTTACCACGAATAATGTATGAACATGAACTAGTGAATCAGTCCTAAAGAATGAACACACAAGTCTTTTACTTAATGCATATGCATCTACCAGAGAAGATAATGATCTAGTCAAATTGAGATTTTCTTTTAAAGTAAACCTATCCACGGATATTAATCATGCTTGTAAATGAGAGTTTGTAATATAATTTTTATGGTTTATTAGGAGTGTGCTATGAAAATATTCCAAGATGGATTATCTGGCCAGAGTACAGAATATGAAGCAACAATAAAAATGGGTATGTTTTTTCCGTTAATCTTGCGCAAAAGAACCAAGGAAAAGAAAATCTATTATAACTACTCTATATTGCCACTAGGGTGAAAAATTACATTTTCTCTCATTTGGGTACATGAAACATTCTAAAGCAACCTTCAGGCATTTAAATAAAAGGGAAGAGTCTAGGAGTGTGAATGTATATTTAGGATTATTGTACTTTAAACATTTAAACTGGGGTAATGAGATTTTTAGCTGCTACAAAGAGGGTAGGGAGTCTACTAGAACAAACTAACTATCCGAAACTTCAGTTATTTATTTTTCCACTTCAATGTCCTCGTTCATATTAAAATTTCATTCAGGTAAATAATGTCCCATAGTATCTCATCAGCAGGTATATGACTATATTAAGCAGATTCAAAAATTTTCATTTGCATATTTTAGTTATATAATCACCAGCAAACAAAGAATCAGATAATGTACCTTAATTGACAACTGTGAAAAGTGGCCTAGATCAGCAAACATAGCTTCTGAGCCTGAAATGTAGAAAAGTTAGTACAAGAGGGGACAAACATTCCTATTGGTTATATCATATATGGCTAGAGAACACAGTTCATTGTACATACTCTTGTACCTGTAATACACAAGAGAATTCCACCCAGGGACATCCACCCTCCCCTTTGTGTCTTCTTCAGAAATTTGTACATGTAGTATGGAGAGAGTGCTTGATAAACGTCGCGATTCCAATAGAAGATATTATACAAACCAATAGCACTGATGCATAAAAGCCACATAATGACGACAGGTGCAAAGAGGAACCCTACTCGGTGGGTCCCATAATGTTGGAGAGCAAACAATAATACCAGTATGATACAAGTAACTGGGACTTCAACATCTGCAGAATCAATGAACTTTGAGGGAACAGAATACTTTGCTCAATTATATGAGAAATCAAATTCTGCTAGCATGACCTGTATCCCTAATCAACCTTCAGACCTTTGTGTAGAACATAAGATTATGTGGCTTCTGAAGAATCAAATGGGGCTTCAATATGCTTAGAACTACTTCTATAGCTGATAGAAGCTTTAATGGTACACAGTCATCTTTGATTTATTTATAGTTCTATTTATTTAGTTATTTATGTATTTTTAAAGGAGACAGTGTAAGTCAAACTGGTTGCAAAAATAGACTCGGTTTCTTCTTGAGGTATGCAGTTGAGAGACATCTCGTGTGCTTTATCAAGATCATCATACTAGAGTAAAAAATAAAAGACACAAATTTTAAAATGAAGGGCAGTCATGGACTAAAAAGGTACAACTAAAGTTGTAAATCCTCATAACCGAACTCAATGGAGACTTAAAGGGTCTCCACTCAGTGTCCAGTGCTCCTAGGTCCAGTACTTTGGAGCTTACAGGTGAATCTTTGGCAATATAGAGGGAAAAAAAAAAAAAAAAAACACCGAACTATAGTACGTGTGTTTATAATATGAAGTTTATACGGAAATGAACACGAACAGAGAGATCTGCATTTCTCCTTGTTGGTTTCCTTCTATTTGCCAAAATTTGCTTCTCATAGCTACTCTCAATTTCCCACTATCATAGCAATCATTGCTATGATAGGAAAATAAATATGAGTTGTTCTTTCCTGTTTTCTTTTTTCTTTTTTGTTTCTTTATGGCTTCTGATAGAATAAAAGCATCCTAAAATGGGGTGGCACAATCATAAAGAAAATCATCAGTTGCACAAAATTTTTACAATGTTTCATTCAGCATCTGAAATGAGAATTAAGGAAATGAAAATGCGACAAATGGTACTGTGGTATGCTAGGCTTTAAGATAGATGATGCATGCATGTGGAACTGAGAAGTGCAGCCCGGGAGTCCTTGAGCTGTGAGCAAGAAGACAGCAAAGTATAGAAAAGTAGACAAAACTGCCTTCAGCACAAACTCCCACCAGCACTGGTGCATTAGTTGGTGAAATCTTCTAAGGTTGTTGATGCATAAAGAGGCAGAAGTTTTAGGTTCAATAGATCATCCACATATTTCTGAATTAAGGGGTGATGACAAGCTTCTAAGTAAATTGAAATTAACACACAATAATTGTAACTCTTGAATTTCCTTCAAAAATTCACAAGTCCAGTGCAACAAATTTTGAAGCTAGATACATTTAATACATGGCTGACAGGGTTCTCCCACAATCATAGATATCGCCCATATGGGTAAGTTCTACCCAAGTGGCCATTGTTAATTTAGCAGCCATCTAAAAAATTCGTTTTACTGCTTGGAAAAAATAAGCTACATGCCAATTTTGATTGCAGATAGGAGGTGGACTTGCTCTGAATCATCAATACACAGATTGTCTTTGAATTTGACAGCAACATGATGGATGTGTATACGTGTGTATTATCTATTATGATTACATATATAAATGCCACACAATTGTGCCATCTCCAATTCAACTATCACTCAATCAAATTTTACACCTTGTTCTAAACTTAAATGCTTAAGAAGCAAGCTTTGAGACCGAGGAAAAAGCATCTTGAAGCTTAACAATTTCCATGTGATTTGTGATTGCTCTGCACTAAGATTTTTGTTGCTAAATACTTTTTGAAATGTGAATAAAGAACTACCGCCTATAAAGAAAAAGAAACAAAAGCAGAATGCTCTAATCCTAGTCATTCTAGAATATGTTAGCAAGCAGTCAAGCACACATTTAAAATTTGCCATGTTAGATTTCTTCAAGCTAAGGTTGTAAAATCTCATTAAATGGCCTCTCTAGTGTAGGTAACTTTTAACAGTGGGGAACACGTTGCCCACAAATTGCAAAACCCAGTAAGTAGAGACAGCAGAACCAACAAAAAGGCCGTAGACACTAGCCCACTAGTCGAAGGACAGATAAGCTGATCACATCTATGATAGGAATAAGAGGGACAATGGAAGAACAGCTGGAGATTTTAGAAAGTGGAACTGCAATAAATATCTTCAGATATAATCAACAGTGACTGAGGAGATGATTAGACCACAGAGGTTGAAGTTGATAAAAGAATGATGACGATGATGATTTCATACTGGTATGCTATGCACTACATTGCTTGGGATTGCCAACAAGTGGGTCAAGGCTTGGTTGACACCATGATCATGATTATGTATGCCCCAAAGGGGACTTTAGTGGTAATTCTAACTTTATTTGATCAGTCTAATTAATGGTCATAATTCCAATTATGGAAGATAACAAATAAGCTGAACGCCTCCTCCATTCTATATTATTTTATACTACTATTTTGAGTCTTATCCAAACTTAGCTACCTT
This sequence comes from Corylus avellana, assembly GCF_901000735.1. Classification (NCBI taxonomy): domain Eukaryota; kingdom Viridiplantae; phylum Streptophyta; class Magnoliopsida; order Fagales; family Betulaceae; genus Corylus; species Corylus avellana. Next base: position 33,883,393 of record NC_081545.1, read on the forward strand.
TTCCCTTGCCTCATACGACAGCTTAACTTTTTAAAAAGTAAAACTTTATATCTTAATCTTCTAATTTATGAGGCTAAGCTTCTCTTTTTAGTCACAAATTGCATCTTCATTGATAACTAGGGCGTCATCAACTTGGCCCCACATCATTAATCTAATTACTTTTTTACTAGTTTGATAGTGATTTGACTTTGATTAAAGCAAGTAATTTGTTTTAATTATATTTTTAGGGAACCACAATAAACATACTCCTAACTTGTCCACTAACTTCACATCTGTACATTAGAAAAAGGAGGAGGAGAAGGTTTTCGACTTTTCAAATGGCATTTAAAGCTATGAATATGTAACAGTAGAATCAAGATATATACCTAACTTTGATTTGCTTCTTTCCACTACTTCACAGCATATATGTGATATAAATGCTAAAAGAATTCTCTGAAAAAGTTCTCCTATCACTCGATGCTCACCACTAACTAGAATTCTAAGATATCAACGGACTATTTTCCTGATTACCCAATCATTTCAAATCGGCAGTGTTTCATCTATGCTTCTGAAGTGGAATTATGAAAATAAATTTTTCTATATGGATTTGAAAATGCATTATAAATTCTTATGATGAATAGTAAAAGTATTATTTGCAACTCAAACAGAAGATCTAGAAGATAGTGGAAAACCTCCTATACAAGTTATCTTTCTCAAACAAAATAACCGATTATTGACTATGAAATAATGAAATCTGACATAACATTTCGGCCATTAGATGAGGAACTTACATCGGTGATGCTCTTTTGACATGGAAAGCTCCAGACCCGACACGGCTGAAAACACTACACAATGACCGAAAGCAAAAGGAATTCTCAATCAGTAACATCCCAAGATTACAACTTTAACACCAAAATTGAAAATATCATAGCCTCCAATACCAGAAATTGCTGGTGTGAGCACCCCATCCCCTATAACCATGCAAGTCCCAATCAAAGCCAGAACAAGCAGAAACCTTTGCAACACTCTATACTTCTCCAATGTCGATTTCAATCTCCACCCAATATTTCCCCTATCAGACTCAATCCCATCTTTCGTGTACTCCGATAGCTCCTCATCCGCGAGCTGGCAATTGGGCAATGAGCTAAGGCGGGCGTGCCGGCATAGCAGTGAATACAAAGCAAAAGTCCCACCTTCACCATTATCATCAGCTCTAAGGACAATAAATACATACTTGAGTAGTGGCACAAGTGTAAGTGTCCAGAACACAAAAGACAAGACCCCATATATTTCCTCATTACTCTCAGAATGGTGAATATCCTCAGCGAAAGCGCTTTTGTACACATACAAAGGAGAAGTACTTAAATCTCCATAGACAACACCTAAGCTCTGGTAAGCCAATGTTAACACTGTCTTCCATGAATCTTTCTGAAACAAAAAAACAAGAACACGATCAGAAAGGCTGAGATTTCTGAGGAGGAGGGTCTTCAACAAAACTTGATGAGATGACACCGCGCCACATCACACGTCTTACCTTCACTGGATGGCTACGGATCACACGCTCGACATCCATGTTGGGCTGTCTTAGAATCACAGCAAGTACATTTTTTGAACAAGTTGAAGGAAAAGCAAGAACGACCCAGATGGATATACACCCTCCCTAGTTCAAACAAGCTGAGGAAAAAGAAAAAGAAAAACAAACAAAATCTTAGATAATATATAAAAGACTTGTTTTACTCGACTGTGCAGAAAGTTGCTCAAGACCCACCAACGTATTTATCACAATAAAAAAAGGAAAAACCGACCCAGTACCCACCAACGTAGACAAATTTGGAACAAACACGAAACACCAAAAAACGTATACTGAGAAATAGCGTTGCAACGAGGAGGGAGTGGTTGGAATTGGAGGGTGGAGCAATAGGTAAATTTAGGTATGTGGGGGTGGAATATTCGTGGATTTTTTGGGTGGTTTGCTTTGTTTTTGTTCAGATTCTAGATGGAATATTTTGGAGGGATTGTGGTTATCTTTCTCCACTTGGCATTCACTGAATGAGAAAGATTTGGAGAGTGGGGGACTCTGCTCTGTAAACGCAGCAGGCACCAACTCTTATTCTTTAATCTTTATGGCGCCCAACTACACTGACTCGACTCCTCAATATCAAATCCTTCCCGAGAATGCAAACCTTACACGGATTATCCCACCACTGATTGGACCCCAAAAATAATTAAATAGCTTAAATTACTTCGCTCTTGAGCATCTTTACTGCAACAACAGTAGCTAAAATCCATTGAAAAAAAGTTAAGACTTTCTATTTTAGTTCTTGTATCTGTTTTAAATATTGTTTTTTTTTTATTAATTATATTCTATTTTTCATATTTTTATTTGAAAGATAAAAGGAGGGTGATAAACAATTTTTTATTTGAATATTGTGCTACACAATAAATAGCAAAAAGTACTGAGATATTTTATTAATAATTTTAAAAGTCATATTTGAGAAAACTCGACTTATAACATTACTCTCGATTGGTTTTATACATTTCAATTTTTGTGAAATAAAATAGTTAGACATGATCACAATCAAACTCAAAAATATAATATTAAAAAAATAACCATAACAAAGTTCTCACATATTCTAACCATGTTATATAGTATTTAGCTTGCATGGTAGTGGTTGGTTGGTGGTAAGACTTACATGCATGGAAGGAAATATTTATTATAAGATAACATAATTAGTAGTTCTCATAAATAATTGGGGCATGACGGCTAATTATTTTCAAAGACCACAGTAGAAAGAAAGGGATACTTGATGTAACAACTCATAATGTTTACTTATAATACCATTTCCTCACTCACGAAATTAGGCTTGCCTAATTTCACCCAACCCTTAGCCTTAGGCCTTCATTATTCACAAGCTTGTTTAAATCAACCACTTGATTTAAATTGTGAATCAATGAATCTTTAGGTTGAAGTTAATTAAACAACAACCACGTGCTTCTTATGGCTATTAATCACTCATTCTTGGAGCGGACTCTCTTGCCGTCTCTCTCACCATTAACAAAGTTAGACGTTTTTTCAAATTTGACTTTTTCTAGAATTGTTGAAGACGTGCACTGGCAGCTCCTCCTTCTCTAAATATGGTTTCTACCTCTAAAGTTTTCTGCAGTGCTAATCACTAGACACATTAAATTATTAAATAGGTCGCTTTCAATATTTTTCCCCCTCGTGATCTAGGGGTTCCCCTTTGCTTAGGAAAATTCAATCAGACAAAAGGGTGTTCTAGAATCAGAATAAATCCTCTTAAGAACTATTTTTCTAGAGAAATGGATCAAAAGGTGTGTGTATTCTTTTAAGCACAACTATACAACTAGATAATGTTGAGTACAGTTGAAATCACTGCAGGCTGCGCGTGTTAGTTGGACCAAAGGAGAGGAAATCTTTGAATAGTTCCAAAAGATTTGCATACAAATATTTCACTATTTATTCTTAAGACTAAATCCCCCAAGAATCCGGTACCCTTATATATATATAAATATATATATAGTTTAGCTTGTGAGGATATTTAAGAGCCATGCATGTTAAACATCATCTGAATCACATTGCAATTAGCTTCAAGTGTTAAATGTGTGATGAGATTCAACAAGCACTATTAAAGGATCCGTTGCCCAAGGTTCCGTTTGGTATAGGAAAGATGGAAAATTTGGAAGAAGAGAAAATTAATGAGAGGTTGAAAACGAAAAGCTACCAACTTTCCCAGTTGGGTGTTTGGCAGGAAGGAGAGAAATATGGAACGAAGAGGAAATGAAGAATAAACATTATAAAATAGGGGCATATTTAGCAAACCAGATGAGTTGTATTTATCCCCATCTATTTTTTCTCCCACTTTTCCTTCTCACTTTCTTCTCAACCAAATGAGCTTAAGACCTTTCAACTGTCCAAAGTGCACCAAAAAAGTGATGGCAATAAAAATGAGAGTAATTAAAAGGCAGGGATCCTTTACGAATCATTTCACTTCCTTTGTTGAAAGAGATATTCTACTCATTTCAAACACGTGATAGGCCTTCCTAGGTAATCATCTTTTTGTGGGCATCTATACTAGGCAATCAACTAGAATAGGATCCTCTCTAGGACGGAAAATAACTAGTTTATGGTTGAAATTTCTTTTTAAAAATCTTATAATCACAAATAAGACATATGTTCCATTACAAAAAAATAATTAAAAAAATATATTTCAAATTAAAAAAAATTAATAAATTAATTAATAAAAAAAATAAGGGATGGCTGGCCACCCCATCTTGGCCATAGGGGGTGGCCGGACCACCCCATTTTA
>NC_081545.1:33887799-33914104 GCF_901000735.1 Corylus avellana
TTAAAATATATATATATATATATATATATATATATTATTAATGGGGCAAATGTCCTATTTATGGCCTCAAGATATTTTTAAAGAGATCTTGACCATTAACTGTATATTCTCCAGTCCAAAATTGAACTGGAGAAGGATCCTGTTCCTAATCAGCTACAACCAAATTAACTCCAAAAAAAAATTTCTTCCTAGCAAAGTATATAAATGTTTAAGTATAGCCAATCGAGTATGGATTAAATGGGCGACCTACATGTTGAATTATAAATGAGTGGAATTGTCAAAAGAAAACGGATTACTATTAAGTCATTGTCGATAAAATAAGTCTATGTGGATGTTGGCCGCGAAGCATGGTTATGTACAATCTTAATAATATGTATATAAGTTCTTGGACACCATTTCCTTGCAAATGGATTTTAAAAGTGAATATTTATGTAAGATTTGTATCATTTATCCTAGGTAACGGAATAAGTTTAAGGGTTTAATTTTTCACATGCAATCAATTATAAAAGCTTTTAGTGTATTAATTAGGTATCTAAGAGCTACAAGCCTCAAAATGATTATTTGATAAATAGTAATTTAACATAGTATCAGAGCAAAAGTCTTGAATTCAAATGTTGTCTCAATAAATTTACTTCTTATTTTATTAAAATATTTCAGGTATTTGATATCAATAATTCAGAAAGAGAAGTGGATGTAAAGAAGAGCATGACAAGTGAGAAGATGACAACAAGCTAGGGCCAATTGACCTTGCTCACGTTGCTTTTGAGAAAGGGTCACCACTTCCACTACTTGGTTAATGGCATTGCCCTACATCCACCTTTTCTTTTCTTCTTTCACTTTCAATTTTTGGATTTTAGTTTGGCACATCTCTCGTTACCTAATTGATTATCAAGCAAGTTATTCATGTTATCATCGTTTAATTAATATCAATGAAGAGGGAGAGAAAAAAATCATAAAAAAAGGAAGATATTTGACATTTTCCACTATTAAGAACCTAAAAATATTCGAAAAAAAATTGTCTAGCCACTCTCAAAACTGCAATACGTACGGGTATGGAGTGATTCAGTCACTCTCGAAACTGCAATCCAGACTAGTAAGGGGGTGGTTGAATCATCTTCCAATTTTATTTTTTTTATTTTTTCAAGTTGTTTTCTTATTTTTTTTAATAATTTTTTGGGACATTTTGTAGATTTTAAGTAAAAAAAATCCTCGTGCGACACAATTGCATCATTTTCTATCAAGTTTAACACTAATTGCTAACGAATGATGTAACTTTTAACAAGAAGGTAGTTGGAAGGTCTTAAACGCCACTTTTTAAAGTTATCGTAGGCTGTAGACTATGTAAATGTCAGGGGCAAAGTATTTTTAAAAAAAACACCCATTTAAATAGACCCATTCGAGTTGTTACCAAGGAAGTTCTACTATCAATTTATTAGACTTTAGGATTAGCATATATATATATATATATTTGGATGTGATTAGATCAACTATATGTCTTCTTCCACGTGTTACATCAATCAAAATACAAATTTATCAGCGATTTGAATTAACAAATACTTTATTAGTCTCAAATTACATGAACCTAGTCCAACTTGTGATGCACCCATCAATAATAATAATATGTTTAAAGGAGCAAAATTAAATAGATAAATATGCCCAGGAGTGAGACATAAATCGAGATCCTTGTTTTTTTTATATAATTGAAAGTTCTTATGACAAAACTAGATAGGTGACCCTTGAGAAAGGGGAAGACCATCCCACCATGAAGCAATATTAGCACAATTAGTGCATATACTAACGTCCCCAGATAGAGACAGCAAGAGAGAGAGAAAGAGATGGGTGCAACAATGTGCATCACATATACCTACGAATAAGGATCTCCAGAAGGATCTTTAATTATCAATGTGTCCAAATGATAAGCTGACTCATGCCTCTTAGGCAATTACATTACAAATTTCAGATTCTTCCTACCCCACCAAGATCAATCTACTCCATTCAATCCGGGTCTTGTTCTCTGCCTACACCCCCCAAATGGTGCTTCACTCATATCCCTCCATATTTAGTAACCTTTGAGGCTTCTCTGCAATTGATGGGTCAGAATTCGCACTCGTGTGTCCGATTCAGATCGTAATATATAAGTATAAAATTATACAAATCAATTCGAAATGAAAAGAGAATGGGGATACTAAAGAAACAGGTTAAACCCTTCAACTTTAAACCCACTAATTATATGTTTAATTCGTATCAGATTCGAGGTTCTTATGAAAAATTGCTAACCCTAAGTGTCAAGTTCGGGCTCAACCTTAACTGACTCATTTACTGAAACAAGTCATACCCATTAATCTAATTCGCTGATTTCATATTGAATTTGTGGGTCATATAAAAAATTAATAACCCAATATAAAAAATAAAAAATAAAAAGGTATTTTGAATTTTTGTGTTTTTCATCCGGCTTAATAATAAGGAGTCATGATACAACTTACGCCGGCGTGCTTCAACAGTGAAGCACGCCAGGCTAAAATTTTTTTTTTTTTTTTTTTTTCAAAAAAATTAAAATAATAAAATAATAATAATAAAAAAAAATCACGTCCGGCGTGCTCAATATCTTTACCCAATAATAAGAGGGAATCCGAGTTCGTGCAAGCACCCACATTACTTGGGGTTTTCCCCGTAAAACGGGACACAATAATTCAAGGATCATGCTTACCATGATTGAATCTGACATCAAGGATTGAGATTTGGCAACTTCCATTTTGACCCAAATTCACATTTGTTTATTACTAGTATGGATCTTGTTGTTATGTATTTAAATGTTTTTTGAGATTTTAATGTCTCATTTCCTTAACATAGTCCTTATCATACACCAAAACTACAGTTGTCTATGAATGGATCTCTGATTGAGTTCAAGATGAATCATGCATGTCGGCATCAGACAAGTAGTACCAACTTGTGTATCCTGTTCAAATTCTTGTCGTTATTTATTTACTTTCCACATTGCATAGGGTACATTGGTGTTTGGAACTATTTAGATAAATGGAAAGAGAATTTTGTTTCAAAGCAAATATTTGGAAAGGAAGAATAACAAAATGTGCAAAAAAAAAAAAAAAAAAAAAAAAAAAAATTGTGATTGAAAACTAGGTATGACTGTTGGCCATCAATCCATTTTCGTCTGATTCTAATAGTCAAATCAGAGAATCAAGATTCCTTCATATTTTCTATTCAGAATTAAATGCAACTCAGACAGTTTCACAAAGACGACAAGTACAAGACTTATCTATTTGAATTATGTACAATTTAAACAGTGAATTTCAAGTGATTCGAATCTGAGTTGGTAAATGAAATCTAATCATTGAATGAAATATATATATATATCCTCATTTCCTTGTCACCTCTCAATTCAAAATGTGTGTCAATTATGAAGATATAAAAACATCATCCAACAAAAAAAGAAAAGGATGCCAATCATGTCAACCAAATTAACCAATGCCATAGATTAGGCCTGGGAAAGGCCTTAAGAAAATCAAGCCCAAGCTCACTCACGGTTCTCAATAAATAAGGATTTAAACTAAGGCCCAATCTAGCCCAGTTGGTTATGGGCTATTATCTCTTGAAGCAAACCAGTCAATTTTGTTTGAGAGCCCAGATCCGTCTAAATTTTGCTGCCAACCAAACAGATACGAAATTACCAAATTAGCCCCTCTTCCCGCGCTGGCTCATCCCTTCATCACCACGACTTGCCCCAAGCAAACCCAAGCTCCTCGCCGCGTTCCTCGGTTTCCCGCCAAAATCCCAACGGCCCCATAACCAACACTTTGACCCCATAACTAACGCTTTGACGGCCATTTTCCTCTCTCTCTCTCTCTCTCTCTCTGTCTCTCCAACTCTGTGATCGCCATTTTCTTGATCTGCTTCCTCTCTCTCTCTCTCGTTTTGTCGTCGTCGCGGAATCCGAGGACCCCCGGACTCCGCCATGGAAGATGAATAGGATAATCTCGACGTCAAGCTCCAAGCTCCGCCACTTCCGGCGACAAGTCACCGCCAAGACCGACGACGACGACGACCGGCACCGTTCCCGTTACATCCTATGGCGCTACCAAATCCTCGAACCGGACAGCGACATCGTCACCCACTGGAACCACGTCTTCCTCATCACCTCCCTCATCGCGCTCTTCATCGACCCTCTCTACTTCTACCTCCCCTCCATCGGCGGCCCCGCCTGCTTCTCCGCCGACACCGGGTTGGCGATCGTCGTCACTCTCCTCCGCTCCGTCACCGATCTTTTTTACTTGTTGCATATGATCTTGAAGTTCCGGACAGCGTTCGTTGCGCCCTCGTCTAGGGTTTTCGGGCGGGGCGAGCTGGTTATGGACGGCAGGGAGATCGCTATGCGGTACTTGAAGTCGGATTTCATCGTCGACTTCGCTGCGTCTCTTCCTATACCACAGGCATGTCCGACTTTAATTATTTCCTCTTATAATTTTATTTTATTTTCATTCAAACAATCTGTGTGAATTTGAAGAAAGGGCTAAGATTGGCTAAATGTGTATGTTTGGTGAATGTGTTCTGTTTTGTTTCTCTCGGAGTTGAGGATTTGTAACCTTTTTGCCTTGCAGATTGTCATCTGGTTTGTAATTCCAGCAACGAGAAACTCCAGTTCTGATCCCACCAACAATGCTCTGGCTCTTTTTTTTCTTATGCAATATGTTCCTAGGCTGTTTCTCATCTTCCCTTTGAATCAGAGTATTATAAAAACTACAGGTGTTGTTGCCAAGACTGCTTGGGCAGGAGCTGCATACAATCTCCTTCTTTACATACTAGCCAGTCATGTAAGCATCCACGCCCCTCCTATCTATGCTTGCTATTTTGCTCTCTTTTTAGCCGCTAAAACTCAATGGTCATTGCTAGATTAATTTACCAATTCCCATCAGCTTAGCTTTATTTCTCATTTAAAGTTTTTTTTTTTTTTTTTTTTTTTTTTTTTAACACATTGGGGTTTTAGTCAATGAGGGAGAGTTTGTGTTAAATTCAATTTTTTTATGAGATAAGTGGTATTAATATGTCAGTATCATCATTTAATTAGTATTGATGCAGGTATTAGGAGCTATCTGGTATATATCGGCCATAGGCCGGCAGTTCTCCTGCTGGAAAGCTGAATGTACCAAGGAGAATGCTGCAGGAGTACTGTTTTGCCTTCCTAGTTATTTAGATTGTCATAGTGTGGGACAATCTGAACGACAATACTGGCTAAACATCACTAACGTTATTGCCACTTGTGATGCAAAGGACGAAGACGTCAGTTTTAAGTTCGGAATATTTGCAGATGCTTTTACTAATGAAGTTGTTTCCTCACCTTTCGTTGAGAAGTTCTTATATTGTCTTTGGTGGGGTTTAAGAAATCTAAGGTATGAGTTCAGATTCTTTAATTTCTTGTTTTGAAGTTAATTTAGTCATAAAGTATCTGGGAAAACGGGCTATGCAGATGATCCTGTTTGCAGTTGTTTTCTTATCCTTTTAAATTCATATAGCTATTAGTTACAACATAACAGGTGATTCTGTTTAGAATACTTGCACTGCACATGATGATATATACCCTTTCTCTATGCAGTTCTTATGGACAGACTTTGGAGACGACCACATTTCTTGGGGAGACATTATTTTGCATTTTCATATGCATTCTCGGTTTAGTTCTGTCCGCATTTTTTATTGGCAACATGCAGGTATAAATTGTATGCTATCTCCTTTCTCTACTCTTAGTCTATGTTTTTGGCGAGATATTATTTTGCATTTTTATGTGCATTCTCGGTTTTCCCTTGTTGAAGACTTATTTGCAATCAATGACGGTAAGACTTGAAGAATGGAGGATTAAGAAAAGAGATACTGAGCAGTGGATGAGGCACCGCCAGTTACCTCCGGATTTGCAAGAACGTGTTCTTCGGTTTGTTCAATACAAATGGCTCGCCACAAGAGGAGTTAATGAAGAATCTATATTGCTTTCATTGCCCTTGGACCTCCGTCGTGAAATTCAACGGCATTTATGTCTTGCCCTTGTTCGTCGTGTATGTCTATCTTGGCCTCTTTCATTTTATGTTCATCTATCACTGCAAATCGCAGTGCATAATTTCCTGTGGAAATTGGTCCATTTGTTTATTATTTGAATTCTTGGTTCCAATATTTCAAGCTGATATAATGGTTGGCAAGCATTTGAATTCTTATTCTGTAATTATTCTTAGTTTTGAAGATGTCCCTTTTCATTATGCAGGTCCCTTTCTTCTCACAAATGGATGACCAACTTCTTGATGCCATATGTGAACGCCTGGTCTCATCCTTGAGCACACAAGGCACATATATTGTTCGAGAGGGTGATCCAGTAAAGGACATGCTGTTTATCATTAGAGGACAACTGGAGAGCTCAACAACTAATGGAGGAAGGTCCGGGTTCTTCAACTCCATCACCCTCAGACCTGGTGACTTCTGCGGTGAGGAATTACTGACATGGGCCTTAATGCCCAACTCCAGCCTCAACCTTCCTTCTTCAACTCGAACCGTTACAGCCCTAACTGAAGTTGAAGCTTTCGCTCTGCGAGCCGAGGATCTTAAATTTGTTTCCAGTCAGTTCAAGCGCCTCCACAGCAAGAAACTTCAGCACGCATTCAGGTACTATTCCCATCAATGGAGGACATGGGGTGCTTGCTTTATACAAGCTGCTTGGAGAAGATATTGGAAGAAGAAGCTGGCAAAGGACTTGACCAGGCAAGAGAGCTTCTACTATACGTCAAGCCCTGACCGAGATAGTGACTACAATGATGAGGTAGCAGATGGGAATTTTGAGGATGAGAATGGTGAGAGATCAGTAAAGGACAATGCAAACAATGGCCAGCATCTTGGGGCCACAATCCTGGCCTCCAAGTTTGCTGCAAATACAAGAAGAGGGGCTAACCAGCAGAAAGTTCTGGTGGGTGACCCTGCTTCAACAAGCTTAAAGATGCCCCAGTTGTTTAAGCCAGATGAACCTGATTTCTCTGTAGATCGAGAGGATATTTAGTTAGTACCAGAGCCATAAAAAACTTGGACAAATGAGCTAATGACAGAATAGTTAGGATTTTTTTTATACAACTTGTGTAAACTATACCTGTAGACTAGAACGAGCACATTCTCATTAATTTCTTCAGTGTCACATTATTTCTGCACTTGCAGCAAATATTAAGAGAAAGAAATATTTAAAAACTTGTGGAAGTAAGTGGTACATAATTAAGTTGGCGGGCTCCTTTAGAAAATTTGGTCAAACATTCCTAAAATTACATAAAGTTCTTTTTACAAATGATTTAAAATGGTATCTGATCTCTCGTAAGTTCAAATTTCAACTTTATAGCTCATCTTTTATTTCAATTAAACATTTTATGTATTGAGTCTTATTTATTAAATGATAGTTTTACGTGAAAGAGAATATTAAAGTATTAATAAAAAAAATCAAATTTATTATTTTTTATATATTTAAGCTTTCCGAGTAGATGATAATTTAGCAGTTAAAGTTTTTTTGTATTTGATTTGAAAAAAAAAAATTATGATGCGACGGAAATGTTAAAATTATTTTTGTGTTTTAAAGAGTGTTTTTAGTTATTTATTAGTATTTTTATTGAAGAATAGGAAACAAATATTTTAATAAATAAAAAATTGTTGTAAGTTGAATAAAGTTGACCATGATACTTTTTTTCTTCAGTAACTCTGTTACTTCCGCAAATTGTATTTTCTTTTTGTCAATTTTTATTTTTAACTTAGCATTGTTGTCACGAATAAACAGTTTTCACAAAAATAGACTATTCTAGATAATATCCTAAGTAGATGTAAATCTCTCACACTAATCCTCTTGTGCGGTAAATCTCTCACCGTGAAACGCAAACCAAAAAGTCTTCTCTTTGAGTCTTTGGCTGCTACAAAAATATATGCGTACGTGTATAGATGAGAGAGTGTCGGCTAAGTATTATAGTTGGACCCAATTGATTTGATTTGATTTGATGGAATACCCAAATCACCCCCCAACACATATTCGGCTTAACAAGGTTGAGTCGTGGCAATTGCATGCTGCCATGCTGGGTTTGCCTATTTGGGAAACACAACAGTAGGGAGTACGGGGTAAGAGTTATAAAGAACATGGCTTGATTTGATGGAATACCAAATGAAGAGAGTTACTTGTTCGAGCAAGTGTATTATCCGAACACCTATTTTGAATATAAAGCATTTGAAAGTCTGCGTCTTTTGGTTCTTTTAATTAATTTACAAATTGTCTGATAATGTAAAGAAATGGGATCAAATGGAGAGGAGCCGCCAGTCCTTGTATAGTTGTATGGGAGGGTGGCATTTACTTTTGTCAACTTCTTACTTGTTTTTCCTGTAAAGTAATTTTCTCTCACTCGTGACAGCTTTCACTTCAAATACGTACACCCCCGTGCGGAGAGTGTGAGGAGTAGCTATCCTCTATATCTGCTTGTAGCAAGATGGAACACCTTGAAATGATCGAAAGCTAGTGAAGACAGAGAGTGAAAGGAGAAACACAGAGAGAATTCCTAGAAAACTTCAAAGAGTTTGTAGTACTCATGGCAACTCAAAAGCTCTCCTCTCTGCTCTCTGTTTCTTCTTCTGCTTCTTTACGTTCCTTGGGTAAAACCCACTTCCTTTCACTCTTTTGTTTAGCTATGTATTTATGCGCTTATGGAATCCAGATATTGCGTCTTTGTTTGTGGGGTTGAAGGTTGGATCTTGCTTCATGTTTTGGAGGAATAATTCGATTTATTCATGTTGTGGTTTTTCTCTTATTGTTTTCCATGGCTACGAGTCTCTTGGGTTTCAATGATCTTATAATTTTGTCTGATATGATGTGGTAGATTTTCTATTCATTTTTTGGGTAAAGGGGTCTGGCATCAAGAGTCAGATAAATGATATGGTCATTTGCATCTCAGTCCGGTGAATGCACCAGCGAGGAGTAGTTTCATTGTAGTTAGTTATAGGCTTTAAAGGTTAAGATCAATGCAAATACAAGAGGAAGGTCTATAATACCAGATAGAAGGAATGGGGGAATAGAACTTTATTTTAGTTCTCCAGGTACCTTTGTTTTCTGTAAATGTCTCATTATCTCAAAGTTTTTGAGATCATTCTGTGTTTCAATTTCTGTTCATTTGAATAGAACATGTTGAAATATATGTTGGGACACCATTTCAACCCAAAATCTTAAGTCATTTTCTCTGCTTTTTGTCGATGTAAAATTCATTGCTTGCACACGCACTTGCAACAATTTTTGTTATCAATACATAGGGGAGAATCTATACCATTCATAACATAGTAATTTTCTGATTACAAGTTCCATTGGTTCTTTAAACTATAGCAATTGCTCTTAAACTTCTCATCATATGCAGGCATAATGATTTTCTGAGTGCCCATTCATAAATTCCTAGTCATAGTTTCAGATTTTTAAACCGCTCCTAGTCTCCTATTTCCTTTCTTGATATATCATTATAAACAACAAGATATCCCATTTTGCAACTCAAAATCCTTTTACTTGAACTATTAGATCTATCAGTGAAATTTCATATCTTTGGAGGCATAGTGAATGCAAGGTGACTAAAGCAAGTACATTTGCAGGTCGTTATTTTAGCTGGGGAAGAGGCATTAATAGGTTTAGTACCTCTGTTTCTATTGAGGAACCAATAACTCCACCTGTTCAAATAGATCATACTCAACTTCTCATAAATGGACAATTTGTTGATGCTGCGTCAGGTTAGCCTCATTCTATGATTTTTCCAACAACACAATTTTCAATTTTTAGGACTATATGCAATGGTATATCATACTAAGAAACTGTGAGACAAAATTAGTTAAATGGGAGAACTTTTCTGGCTTTAGGAAAAACTTTTCCAACCCTGGATCCCAGGACAGGAGAGGTGATTGCCCGTGTTTCTGAAGGTGACAGTGAAGATGTAAACCGTGCTGTCTCGGCTGCTCGCAAGGCATTTGATCAGGGGCCATGGCCAAAGATGACACCTTATGTAAAATTATGCATTTCATTTTCCCTTCTCTTGATGCTCCAATTTAAAGCCTATATGTTCTTTGATCACTTTTTTTGTTGGTATGTTCATTGTTGGAGGGGGAAAGTTCTGATGAGATTTCTAACATGTGTCAACTTTTCCTAACTCACTGTTATGCATGTCCAGGAAAGATCACGTATAATATTTCGCTTTGCTGATTTAATGGAAAAGCACAGTGATGAAATTGCAGCACTTGAAACTTGGGATAATGGGAAGCCTTATGAACAGGCTGCAAATGTTGAAATCCCAATGGTCATACGCATATTTCGATATTATGCTGGTATGTAGACAGATGAATATCTTATAAGCTCCTCTTCCATACTTCTTATGTAGGTGGCTTGCCATTTAATGGCTTCACTCTCTATACTCTTCAGGTTGGGCAGATAAGATTCATGGACTCACGGTTCCAGCTGATGGGCCTTACCATGTCCAGACCCTGCATGAACCCATTGGTGTCGCAGGGCAGATTGTTCCATGGAATTTTCCTCTTCTGATTTATGCTTGGAAGGTTGGGCCTGCCTTAGCATGTGGTAACACAATAGTACTGAAGGCAGCAGAGCTAACACCATTGTCTGCTCTTTATGTGTCAAACTTATTCCTTGAGGTAGGCTTATGATATGTACTTATCCATGTGTGCACAGGCCACAGAGTGCATAAGTGCATATGTTGTGCCCGGTTGTTCATGTTATGATATCCAAATCCAAGTTATGGATATACTGCCTGAATGTCAGTATAATACCATGGCTGGTTATAGTATATATCCTGTTTCTATTCTGTGTCTGTTGGGTTGTACCATTTCAGTTGATTGAGTTGCTTAAGATTTTATCAGGATCCCAACATGTAAATTGACACCACAAATTTCTTGGTGTTATATTTATGCACATAGGTGAACTTCTCTTTGAAGCGGAAATCTTCTAAGCATGATAGTATTAAAGAAAAAGGACCCCCGCGGGGGCAGGGTGTGGGGGTGGGGGTTTAGATTTGTGACGATCTTAAATCTTACATTTGGCCTGACAGGCTGGACTTCCTCCTGGTGTTTTAAATTTGGTGTCTGGCTTCGGTCTGACTGTTGGTGCGGCTCTTTGCAGTCATATGGATGTTGACAAGGTATTTTACTAGCTTTAAAGTTCCAACTTTTTCAAAAGAGATCTCTGCAGTCGTAAATATGGGAGATTTGGAATTAAGCATTTCTTCATATCAAAAATGCCTCTTCTTTTACAGCACTGTGATTATTTCAAAACGGCCTGTGAATTATAGCCCTATCGTTTCTGTCCATAGCAATTGTATTTACACAGCTCAAACTGTGAAGTGCTCTCTTTGCAGCTTTCTTTCACGGGGTCAACCAACACTGGTAAGCTTGTACTTGAGCTGGCTGCAAAAAGCAATCTTAAGCCAGTGACTTTGGAGCTTGGAGGAAAATCTCCTATCATTGTGTGTGAGGATGCTGACATTGATCTGGCTGTTGAGCACGCACATTCTGCTGTGTTCTTTAATCAGGTTTGTCCATTCAAATCATATTCATAATAAGCACACATTCTTTAATATTTTTATATTTAACCTGACTGTTCGTAACAAAGTTTATGATGTGACTGTTATCTGCAGGGCCAGTGTTGCTGTGCTGGATCTCGCACTTTTGTGCATGAACGTGTATATGATGAATTTGTAGAGAAATCAAAAGCACGAGCTTTGAAGCGTGTAGTTGGAGATCCTTTCAAGAAGGGGGTTGAACATGGTCCTCAGGTAACACTCTCCTCCCCCCTGCAAACTAAAATCTTTTGATTCATGCTTGTGCACATTGAGTTTGTCAACAAATCTATTCGCCTATGAAAGTTGTGAATACTATTATTATAGATCGATGAAGTGCAATTCAAAAAGATACTCAACTACATTAGGTCAGGCATTGAAAGTGGTGCTACTCTTGAATCTGGAGGTGAAAGTGTTGGCTCCAAGGGCTATTATATTCAGCCCACTGTTTTCTCAAATGTTCAGGTACCAGTTCTACCAACCTATAATAAAACAGAGAACATGCATAATGCATAAATAGTACACATAATCTGAAGTGTAGAAGTAATGCTGTTTAAACCATTATTCTAAACAGGATGACATGCTGATTGCGAACGATGAGATCTTTGGCCCAGTGCAGTCCATCTTAAAATTCCAGTAAGCGATTATTCATATATAACTAATACATGTTTCAATGATCTTCTCCCCTTTCACCTACTTTGTTTAATACTCGTATTTACAATAGGACTCTTGATGAGGTGATTCGGAGGGCGAACACAACTCAGTATGGGCTGGCTGCCGGAGTTTTTACTAAGAACATTAACACTGCCAACACCTTTGCTCGTGCATTGCGAGCTGGGACCGTATGGATTAACTGCTATTTAGTTTTTGATGCTGCAATACCTTTTGGTGGGTACAAGATGAGTGGGCATGGAAGAGTGAAGGGGATTTACAGCCTTAGTAACTATTTGCAAGTTAAGGCTGTTGTTACTCCTTTGGAGAATCCAGCATGGTTGTAATTTCTAGATACAGAGATCAGGTTTCATGAGTGAAAAATTATATTAGTATCTATGCATGAGCAAAGAGCATTCTTTGCCTACAGGCTACAGCTTGTATGTCATGAGGGGCAAAGACCCAAGTAGATAGCGGAATGGGCGAAGCCCCTGCAACCAAAGAGGACATACAAGTGGTCAAAGATGTAATGGATGACTCCAGGGCAATGAGGACTAAAAACAAACCCAGGTGGGATGCTGTGATTGTTTATTGTAAGTGATGACAGTTTGTTGGATGTATTTGCAAATACAGTTGGTTGTAATTTTGAGGATGTTGGATGTATTTGCAAAACATGTTTGTAACAGCGTTTTGAATATATGTGCCATTTGGCTATGTTTGTTCAAAGACAGTTTGTTTTGAATGTATCTGTCATTCGGCTATGTTGGATTTGATGTAGTAACCATTGTTGCTCTCCAGAACAGAATTCCACCCACAGTGCATCAAAATCTCCCTCCGTCTTTCACTCTCTTCAAACCCCCTCTAAAAGCTCCTACTCACTCTTTCTTGTCACCCACAAGAAATTCACTCTGGATTCTGCCAACCCAGTTGCTATTTCTTTGAGTACTTGTGCAGGAGAAATATCAGCATGAAACCCAAAAGAAAATATTAGGTGTTCATGGTGTTCTTTTGGTTTTAGGTGAATATTATTATTATCATTATTATTTTTTTTTTAAAAAATAGTCTTCATTTCTCTAGCCGAATATTTAGAAAAAATAGGAGACAATCAAGAGAACACTAAAAAAAAAAAAAAAAAAAAAAAACTAACATTAATAAAATAAAATGTGGGCCCCGATATTTGATTTGATTTGATGGAATACCAAATTGGCAAATTAATTATCACCCCCAACCCTAATAAAGATAATTCGGTTTAACAAATTGAGCCGTGGCATGGTGGGTGTGCTTTTTTGGGAAACTAGAGTTGTAAAGGCAACCCCCTACTAAGAGCTCCTCATGAAGATGAAGCAAACGTTAAATTCCCTTTCTTTCTCCATGTGCTTTAAGGGAGCACCACATAAAAGCGGCTACGCTTGACGAATTCAGATGGTGAATTTTGATGACCTTCCGCAAGCGATAAAGGCATCAAAGAATGAACTACAAGAAATAGTTTGTGTGAGAAAGAGAAGCTCAGACTTCAAATTAAAACTGTTTACGAATTTTTTTTTAAAAAAAGGAAAACTATTTTATGCAATTTAATGGAAGTTTCTTTTAGTCAACCAAAAATATTTTCAGTTTGATGAAAATTTTACATGGAGCTAGCCTTAATTATTTTATAAAAAACGTGAGTTTGTATAGATAAGGTTAGCAAATGAAATAGAAGAGAATTTGTATAGGTTAGCTGTATGAGTAAATGAGTTTAACACGCTAAGAACACCAATCTTGAATATGAGCACTTGGAAATCTGTGCCTCTTATTTTTTAATATTTTTATTAAGAATTGTTCTTATCCATTGAGGTTGACTTTGAAAAATCTCATAAGACGAGTTTGACAAACAACAAAGGGATAATTTGCTTAATGATCACTATATATTAAATAATTTAAGAGCTTGTAGTTGTAGGAAGATGGAGCACATTGAAATTATCGAATGGTGGTGAAGTCAGAGAGTGAAAGGAGAGAAACAGAGAATTCATAGAAAACTTCAAAGAGTTTGTGTAATTTGTGGTGCTCATGGCAACTCAAAAGCTCTCGTCTCTGCTTTCTGTTTCTACTACTTCTGCTTCTTTACGTTCTTTGGGTAACACCCACTACCTTACACTCTAACTATGAACATGTTTGTTTAGCTATGTATTTATGCGCTTATGGAATCCAGATATTTTGTTTTTGTTTGGTGGGGGAGGTGAAGATTGGATCTTGCTTCATGTTTGAGATGAATAATTCGATTTATTCATGCTGCATGTGGTTTTTCTCTTATTGTTTTCCATGGCTATACAAGTTTCTTGGGTTTCAATGATCTTATAATTCTGTCTGTCTGATATGATCAATACTATAGGTTTGATCATAACATAGTCATTTTCTGATTACAAGTTTCATTGGTTCTTTAAACTATAGCAATTGTTCTTAAACTTCTCATATATATGCAGGCATAATGATTTTCTGAGTACCCGTTCATAAACTCCTATTCATAGTTTCAGATTTTTAAACCACTCCTATTTCCCTTCTTGGTATCATTACAAACAACAAGATATCCCATTTTGCAACTCAAAGTCCTTTTATTTAAGCTATTAGATGTTTGAATGCTTGCATTTTTGCCGTCAGTGAAATTTCATTTCTTTGGAGGCATAGTGAATGCTGGTTTGACTAAAGTAAGTAAATTTGCAGGTCGTCATTTTAGCTGGGGAAGAGGCATTAATAGGTTTAGTACCTCTGTTGCTATTGAGGAACCAATAACTCCACCTGTTCAAATAGATCATACTCAACTTCTCATTGATGGAAAATTTGTTGATGCTGCGTCAGGTTAGCCTCATTCTATGATTTTTCCAACAACACAATTTTCAATTTTTAGGACTATATGCAATGGTATATCACACTAAGAAACTGTGAGACAAAATTAGTTAAATGGGAGAACTTTTCTGGCTTTAGGAAAAACTTTTCCAACCCTGGATCCCAGGACAGGAGAGGTGATTGCCCATGTTTCTGAAGGTGACTCTGAAGATGTAAACCGTGCTGTCTCGGCTGCTCGCAAGGCATTTGATGAGGGGCCATGGCCAAAGATGACACCTTATGTAAAATTATGCATTTCTTTTGATTGTTGTCCAATTTAAAGCCTATATGTTCTTTCATCACTTTTTTTGTTGGCATGTTCATTGTGGGAGGGGGAAGGTTCATATGAGATTTCTAACAAGTGTCAACTTTTCCTAACTCACTGTTATGTATATCCAGGAAAGATCACGTATATTATTTCGCTTTGCTGATTTACTGGAAAAGCACAATGATGAAGTTGCAGCACTTGAAACTTGGGATAATGGGAAGCCTTACGAACAGGCTGCAAATGTTGAAATCCCAATGGTCATACGCTTATTTCGATATTATGCTGGTGTGTAGACAGATGAATATCTTATAAGCGCCTCTTCCATACTTCTTATGTAGGGGGGTTGCCATTTATGCTTTTACTCTCTATGCTCTCCAGGTTGGGCAGATAAGATTCATGGACTCACAGTTCCAGCTGATGGGCCTTACCATGTCCAGACCCTGCATGAACCCATTGGTGTTGCAGGGCAGATTGTTCCATGGAATTTTCCTCTTCTCATGTATGCTTGGAAGGTTGGGCCTGCTTTAGCTTGTGGTAACACAATAGTACTGAAGACTGCAGAGCAAACACCATTGTCTGCTATTTATGTGTCAAAGTTATTCCTTGAGGTAGGCTTGTTATTAGATATATCCTGTTTTTATTCTGTGTTTGTTGGATTTCTACCATTTCAGTTGATGGGGTTGCTTAAGATTTTGAATTCATATCCAGATATGATCCAAACATGTAAATTGACACCAAAATTTTCAACTTCTCTTCAAAGTGGAAATCTTCTAATCATGATAGTATTAAATTTGTGATTGGTGATGATCTTAAATCTTGCATTCACCCTGACAGGCTGGACTTCCTCCTGGTGTTTTAAATTTGATCTCTGGCTTCGGTCCGACTGCTGGTGCAGCTATTTGCAGTCATATGGATGTTGACAAGGTATTTTACCAGCTTTAAAGTTACAACTTTTTCAAAAGAGATCTCTGCAGTAATTAATACGGGAGATTTGGAATACTGCAATTCTTCATATAAAAAATGCCTCTTCTTTTACAGTGCTATGATTATATCAAAACGTCCAAAACAATTGTATTTACACAGCTAAAACTATGAAGTGCTTTCTTTGCAGCTTGCTTTCACCGGTTCAACCAACACTGGTAAGATTGTACTTGAGCTGGCTTCAAAAAGCAATCTTAAGCCAGTGACTTTGGAGCTTGGAGGAAAATCTCCTATCATTGTGTGTGAGGATGCTGACATTGATCTGGCTGTTGAGCACGCACATTCTGCTCTGTTCTTTAATCAGGTTTGTCCAAATTCAATCCCAACACCATATTCAAATCATATTCATAAGAAGCACATCTTCTTCAATTTTTTTGAATTAACCTGAATGTTTGTAACAAAGTTTGTGCTGTGACTGTTATCTGCAGGGCCAGTGTTGCTGTGCTGGATCTCGCACTTTTGTTCATGAACGAGTATACGATGAATTCGTAGAGAAAGCAAAAGCACGAGCTTTGAAACGTGTAGTTGGAGATCCTTTCAAGAAGGGGGTTGAGCAAGGTCCACAGGTAAAATATGACAAAACTCAAATGTTTTGATTCATGCTTGTGCATATTAACTTTGTCAACAGATCTACCCACTTGCTTATGAAAGTTGTGAATACCATTATTATAGATCGATGCAGTGCAATTCAAAAAGATCCTCAACTACATTAAGTCAGGCATTGAAAGTGGTGCTACTCTTGAATCTGGAGGTGATAGTGTTGGCTCCAAGGGCTATTATATTCAGCCCACTGTTTTCTCAAATGTTCAGGTACCAGTTCTACCAACCCACAATAAAACAGAGAACATGCATAATGCATAAATAGTAATGCAGTTTAAACCATTTTTCCAAACAGGATGACATGTTGATTGCAAAGGATGAGATCTTTGGCCCAGTGCAGTCCATCTTAAAATTCCAGTAAGCTATTATTCATATATGACTTATACATGTTTCAATGATCATCTCCCCCTTCACCTTCTTTGTTTAATACTTGTATTTACAATAGGACTCTTGATGAGGTGATTCGGAGGGCGAATGCAAGTCGGTATGGGCTGGCTGCCGGAGTTTTTACTAAGAACATTAACACTGCCAACACGTTGACTCGTGCATTGAAAGCTGGGACAATATGGATTAACTGCTATATAGTTTTTGATGCTGCAATTCCTTTTGGTGGGTACAAGATGAGTGGACATGGAAGAGAGAAGGGCATTTACAGCCTTAGTAACTATTTGCAAGTTAAGGCTGTTGTTACTCCTTTGGAGAATCCAGCATGGTTGTAATTTCTATATACAGATCAGGTTTCATGAGTTAAGAATTATATTATTATTTATGCATGAGCAAAGAGCATACTTTGCCTACAGCTTGAGTGTCATCTATAATTAATTACCTCCGCTCGGTTGAATTGCACGTCCGTCACATTGTTGGGAGAAAGAACAAAATCAAATCAAGAGTAGAATTCCTAACACTGGGTTGGATACAAATTACAAAGCTTAATTATTAACACAAAACAACAAGTCGTCTAATTTCAATAGCCCACCGAGCTGGCAGAGAGTTACACAATGCACGTCTCATGAATGAGTAAGTCTATGGTGCGGCAGGATGATCCACCGTCGTCTACAGCCTTCTTGGCCATGACGGCAAGCTCATTCCCCTTCTTCCTCGCCTCCTTCCCCATCTCTCCCTCCATCAACTCCCTCACCATTTTCTGCAACCCCTCCCACTTCACAAAACCTCTCACTGACCCATCAACGGTCTCAACCCTCAGCCCCACCTTTATCTCCTCTGCCACCATTCTCGCATTCAAATGTTGCTCTGCCAGCATCGGCCATGCCAGGATTGGTACTCCAGCGCATATGCTCTCCAGAACAGAATTCCACCCACAGTGGCTTAGGAACCCCTGCACGCACTCGTGCATCAAAATCTCCCTTTGGTCAACCCACTCTCTCACCACAATTCCCCAGTCTTTCACTCTCTCCTCAAACCCCTCTAAAACCTCCGACTCAGTCTTTCTTGTCACCCACAAGAAATTCACCTTGGATGCCTCCAACCCAATTGCTATTTCTTTGAGTTGTGCAGGGGAAATATCCGCCTGAGACCCAAAGGCTACGTACAGAACAGAGCTCCCCTGCTCACGCTTCTTGTCCAGCCACTGCACCCAAGATGGCTTACTGTGGGATTCCTTTGGCCGCTCAGCCAGGCAAAGAGGCCCCACGGACCAGGCCTTGGGTGAACACTCACGATTCCAATAATCAACAAAAAAAGGCTCAAGCTCATGAAAACTGTTGAATATGACGCCGTAGCTGTTCATTTGTGCCATTGCAGCATTCATAAAGAACTCAAAATCCAGACCCTTTGGCTCCGGCTCCCTAAATTGCTGTTCGAAGTCATTTCTTGTGACTTTGACCCACGGAAAAGGATCCACTGTTATCAACTCGTCGTCTGACTCGGGTCCAAAGAGAAGCCGATTCGGAAACACAGCCCAGTTCACAGCCGCGGAGTAATAGCTCATACCATGGTATACGAACCGGGGGATGTTGAATTTGGAGGCAGACTCCAGTGTCCACCAGAGGAACCAATCAGAGACAATGAAGTTGACACGTGGAAGAGTCTCGATCGCTCGTTCGAAGGCGGGCTGCATGTGCTTGGTACAGTTGGCAAATGAATAAAACAGGGACATCGAGGGCAGTTTGTCGGTACTCTCGATGCCAGCGGGGATGTCGTCAGCCACGTTTTGAGGGAAGGGAAGGTCGACGACGGAGGCAGAAGTGTGAGCAATGGAGTGATCGATGAATGGACGGTTGGCTACGGTGGTGAAGACGGTGACGGCGTGGCCACGGCGGAGGAGGAGATGGGCTAGGTGGAGGATTGGGATGGTGTGGCCTTTGGACATGAAGGGAAAGAGAACCACATGGTGAGCTTGTGTTTCAGAGTTGGAACTCATTTCTTCTTCTTCTTCTTCTTTCTCTCTCGCACTCTTTGTTTATCGTTGTTTTGGTAATACAAATTTATTCTGGCTGAATAAACTCCCTCCCTATATATATATATATCGCAATCCATTGTGGGACTATTCGAAAATGACTGCGGTAATAAAGTTTTTATTACAAGGGTTTTATATACATAATAGTTCATAATTGATAAAATAATTAAGTTTTTATTTTTACTTAAAAAGCACATAGTGAAAATGCTGAGGACCTCAGGGTAGCTCAATGAGAATTGAAAATGTTGGGGACCACGCCTTAAACCTTAAAGTGTTCTTACAAAAAAAAAACGTTATTAATGATAATTGAATATATTTTTATTTAGGCTAAAAACCATCTTTTGACATATTGAAGAAAAAGTGTCTATTCAAAAGTTATTGGAAAATTTTTTAAGAAGAAAAAATCTTTTTGAATGTTTATAGGTAGTATTCCACATTTTTAATAGGTAACATTTTTCAAGCCATTCCATGTAAAAAAATAAAAAAAAATCAAAACCAAAACAAAACAAAAAAACAAATCTAAATTCACATAATTTTAGAATTTACAGTTTTTTAAAATTGTATGAAATCTTGATCCTCAACGTAGGAAAATTTCATATCAATAGGTTGATTGTTGGGCTTTTGATAGGAGGTGTATGGTTAACATGCTTAATTATGGTATACACCTAGTGATTGTTGGGCCCTTGGAGATAGGAGTGGCTCGAGCCACCCCATGGCCCTTGAGGGTGGTTCGACCACCCCCAAGGGCCAAAGGGGTGGTTCGTGCCACCCCTTTCCCCTTTTTTTTTTTTTTTCCTTCTAATTTTCTAATATTTTAAATTTTAAAATTTTTATTTTGTACTTGTAATTAATATGTGAACACGTGTTGATTTTTTAATGGTGCTGACATAACTTTCTGTCAAATTTTGGACGAAATTTAAATGGAAGTACAATTTCTGTTTTTTGCCATTATCCAAGTACCATTTGTGGTACGAATAGAAACCGATGGAAGAAAAAATAAAGTTGTTAAACTACAAGAAGCTTAAAGGTAATTAGTCCTAAATTTAAAAATAAAAGGAAAAAAAAGAAGAGGATGAATGATCAAAGATTCAAAAGAACCTATTGATTCTATGAATTTAATTTAGGACGTAGAAATTTTTCATATCAATAGGTTGAATGTTTTATTTTTGGGCTCTTGAATCTTGATACGTGGTTTCTGGTTAGTAAGTTTAGCTACGAGTGATGCTTGGAGTAGTATAGTTTTTATTACAAATATGCGTAATAGATCATAGTTTATTAAATAATTAAAAAAAAAAAAGTTGATTTATCAATTTAATTAATTAATATGTTGACTTATAAAACATACATTTTTAATTATTTTACTAATTATAAACTATCACATCGATTTATTTAAAAATTATACTAAAAAATTTTACAATGTAATTTTTTAAACCCTACTCCTCTTCCTACTGCTTCTTCTTCTTCTTGCCAGTTAACTCGCAGAGTCTTCCTTGAGGAATGCTACATTGCATTTGACAAATCGTCTCCCCACCATCTCTTCAATTTACCATTTTGCAATTAATGCCACTTGTGGTAGTTAATTTACAAAAAATATTTTCTCTATGTGCAGCCTAACACTAAAGTCCTATTTTATCTTCCAAAATCCGAAATCTTTGGCTGCACAGATATTAAAGGCCAAATACTACCCCCATAGTTCAGTCTTAGAAGCTACGGTGGGAAACCGACCATTCTTTACATGGAGAAGCATCATATCGGCACAAGTGGTAATTCGGCATGGGCTGATTTGGAGGGTTGGAAATGGGAGAGATATTCAGGTGTAGGGCGATCGTTGGCTCCCAACTCCGGTTTCATTCATTAATTGTGCAGTCCCCTTGTCATATCTTGAACAAAGAATGCTCGAGTTGTAGACCTCATCGACCAAGACACAAAAGGGTAGAAATCTTCTCTCATTGAGAATATTTTCACATAGGAGGAAACCCGTAATATTTGTGACATTCCTTTGAGTCCTCTTCGGCCAATGGACAAATTAAGATGGAGATGTACTACTAATAGTGATTTTTCTATTTGTAGTGCGTACCATATATATGGAGGTGGATATACACGCTTCTTACTGCAGTGGGGGTTCTAGTCCAAACTCAAATGAAGGGGTATTGAAAGCATTGTGGAATATCAATATCCCCAACGTTGTCAAGGTATTCATGTGGAAAGCTTGCAATAACCTCCTCCCTACATAAACAAATTTATTTTGCAAGGGGGTAGTTCAAGACAATCTATGCCCTATATGTAGGAAGGATAAGGAGACCGTTGAACATATACTCTGGAGCTACCCCTCGGTGAAAGATGTGTTGGGGTGTGGCAGGACGAAGATGCAAAAAGGGGTTTGTGTGGGAAAGGAGTTCATGCAAATCTTCGAGGAGCAATTGGGTAGATGGGAGAGAGACAGCATGGAGTTGTTTACAATAGTGGCTTGAAAGATTTGGTTCTGCCGAAATGTCATGGTACATAGGGACGTTTTTTTTCATCCCAAGCAACTAATTTGTGAGGCCAAGGACTCTCTTGGCGATTTTCAACGCCGGAATTCAAGGGTGAGGGTGGTGACAGCTTGAAGCATCACTCTACGTAGCATTATGGATCCAGTTATGGCCGAAACACAAGCTACACCATATGCAATGATGTTCAACCACGAGCTGGGCTTTACCGATGTCATTTTTGAAGGAGACGCCTTGCAAATAGTGAATGTGGTTAATTCCACTATGGAAAATAAAAGTTACTATGAACATTTTGTGGAAAGGATCCAAACAAGTCTATGTTATTTTCGGTCTTGTAGTTTTACTTATGTGATACGGGAAGCCAATTATGCAGCTCACAGGCTAGCAAAAGAAGCAACTAACCATGTCATAGATAAAACTTGGATAGGAGAAATCCCACCAAGCATCTATAGTATTGTCGGTAAGGAGTTTTCTCTCCCTACTTCGTGATCTTTTTTGATCTTTACATTCTTGTCAATGATAATTGAGTTTAATTCCAAAAAAAAAAAAAAACACTAAAGTACGTTCCTCACAGCCATTACGTCGACCATTTTGATTGCTATAACGAAATAAAAAATATTACATGTCTTTTTCTTTTTTGGTCATTTTTGCTTCTAAATGCTTCTTTTTTTTTTTTTTTTTTCATTTTGCTACCAAACATTAGTAATAGTTAAAAAAAAAAAAATGAAGTTCTTCAGCTAAATGGTTTTCAATTAATTTAGAACTTTGCTGATCTCCGAATTCTGAAAATATGAGTTTTATTTTTCGATGCGATCTCAAATAATTTCACTCGGTTTTCAGTAGGGTACCGCCGACTTTAGATGATCGTTGTCTTACTAGCGAACACTAAGTTTACATCAAGACTGGATGTGAGTGAAACGGCTTTCTTAATGTTATTTCGCCTGTAATTTCTTGCGGGGTTAGGTTCTTGGAGAACAGAAAGGCTGGATGGATGCTCATGATTAAGGAACAAAAAAATATTTAAAATTATTTTATTATTTTAATGTCGATCCTCTTATACTCAATTCCTGGAGTCCCCAAGAGATAGTTCAATCTAGAACCACGTCTAATGAAACGAAGATCACTAATTCGAATTTTCCCATATTATGCGGACATGTAAAACAAAAATATGAACTGCATGAAACATAAAGGTAATTGAATGAGATGTCATGTTTGACTTTGGGCACTAATTATGGTCCAATGTACTGTACGGCCGATATTTTCCTTGAAACTAATTTGAAAAAAAACAAAAATTAGCATATTCTATAAAAATAACATGTGTTTTTTACATATGATAAATACATATATATATATATATATAAGGATAAAATTGAAATAAATTTTATTTAAAAAAAATGTGTTTCTCACGTAAGAAGTGAATTATCATTTTTATAGAATAAGTTAAAAGAAATTTTTTCCATTTAATATTAAATAAAATAAAAAAAAACTGTCTAATCTATACCGCACTGCTGTAGCTAGGATCCAGCTTACGTGCCCCACAATTGCTGTTTTTTTTTTAAAAAAAGTCCAGATTTTAATTTATCCAAGATCTTTTAGCCAAACTATCCTTCATTGCAATCCCAACTACTGCAAATCTCTCAGCGTGGATGGTGTAATTGGAAAGCTCCAGATTTTACTGGATAAAAAAAAAAAGAAAAAAAAAGACGAAATTAATAACCAAGAAAACCCATTAACTAAGTACCATTATCTTGTATGAACCGACTGAGAAAGAGAGTGGATGAACCCAAGGCGGCCGCTGTCGTCGTGGAAGGCCGGGGTTTTCGTTTTTCTTGGAACCCATGGAGGTAAACCTTTGCTTAAGATGTTTTTTGTTTTCAAACGGAATTATTGAGTACTAAAAGTACTTTTAAACCTTTTAAACGCAATCTCAAACATGTCATAATTAAGAATTAAAAGCGTTTGGTTAAGAAAAAGAAATGTTTAGTTAAGTATAGAACTTTCAAAGCTATACAGTTTACATCATATAACAAATATTATCCTATCTGTATATGATAAGAGTGTGTCATTGCTGTGTTGATAGGTTCATAGATCGATATACTTTTTTCACAGATGGTTGGTTAACAATTTTTATAGCAAATTTGCAGTAGTTGCCTAGTTTGGATTGCAGAGAAGCTAGGGTCTTAAAATCAAGAGATGAATGGTGGTGAGCCATGAGGAAACTCGAGGATGGTGAGATCTGAGACGACGAGAAAGCAGGCGATTGAGGAGAAGAAAAGCAACTCTCTGCATTCGCTAAAAAAATAATATTTAACCCTAAATATATAAGAAAGCACCAACAATGTAATTAATAAAATAAATACAAGAATCTTATTCTTATGGGAAGCAAGTAAACAGACGAACATATGATAAGTAGAATATTCGATCTATATATAATTACCTCCGCTCGGTATAATCGCAGGTCATCACATTGTTTACCATATACACACAAACTAGTACTCCATCTGTCACGACTCACATGGAAAACTTCGGTCAGTTCCAAAAATCTGCAGAGAGCAGTGCACAAGGAACAGAAATTTGTGTTGGGAGAAAGAACAAAACAAAAAGTTGTCTAATTTCTATGCCCCACCGCTGGCAGAGTGAGAGAGTTACTCATGGCAGTTTCCTTCCTGCAAGTCTCATCAATGAGCAGGTCCATGGAGCGGCAGGACGATCCACCGTCTTCCACAGCCTTCTTGGCCATAACAGCGAGCTCTTTCCCCTTCTTCCTCACTTACTTCCCCATCTCTCCCTCCATCAACTCCCTCACCATTTTCTGCAACCCCTCCCACTTCACAAACCCTCTCACTGACCCATCAACGGTCTCAACCCTCATCCCCACCTCTATCTCCTCTGCCACCATTCTCGCATTCAAATGTTGCTCTGCCAGCATCGGCCATGCCAGGATTGGTACTCCAGCGCATATGCTCTCCAGAACGGAATTCCACCCACAGTGGCTTAGAAACCCCTGCACACACTCGTGCATCAAAATCTCCCTTTGGTCAACCCACTCTCTCACAACAATCCCCCTGTCTTTCACTCTCTCCTCAAACCCCTCTAAAACCTCCGACTCACTGATCTTTCTTCTCACCCACAAGAAATTCACATTGGATTTCTCCAACCCAGTTGCTATTTCTTTGAGTTGTGCAGGGGAAATATCCGCCTGAGACCCAAAGGCTACGTACAGAACAGAGCTCCCCTGCTCACGCTTCTTGTCCAGCCACTGCACCCATGATGGCTTACTGTGGGATTCCTTTGGCGGCTCAGCCAGGCAAAGAGGCCCCACGGACCAGGCCTTGGGTGAACACTCACGATTCCAATAGTCAACAAAAAAAGGATCAAGCTCATGAAAACTGTTGAATATTACGCCGTAGCTATTCATTTCTGCCATTACAACATTCATAACGAACTCAATATCCAGACCCTTTGGGTCCGGCTCACTAAAATGCTGTTCGAAGTCATTTCTAGTGACTTTGACCCATGGAAAAGGATCCACTGTTATCAACTCGTCGTCTGACTCGGGTCCAACGAGAAGCCGACTCCGAACTACAGCCCAGCTCACAGCCCTGGAGTGATAGCTCATACCATGGAATGCGAACCGGGGGATGTTGAATTTGGAGGCAGACTCCAGGGTCCACCAGAGGAACCAATCAGAGACAATGAAGCTGACACGTGGAAGAGTCTCTATCGCTCGTTCGAAGGCGGGCTGCATGGGCTTGGTACCGTTAGCAAATGAATGGAACAGGGACATCGAGGGCAGTTTGTCAGTGCTCTCGATGCCGGCGGGGATGTCGTCAGCCACGTTTTGAGGGAAGGGAAGGTCGACGACGGAGGCAGAAGTCTGAGCAAGGGAGTGAGCGATGAATGGACGGTTGGCTGCGGTGGTGAAGACGGTGACGGCGTGGCCACGGCGGAGGAGGAGATGGGCTAGGTGGAGGATTGGGACGGTGTGGCCTTTGGACATGAAGGGAAAGAGAACCACATGGTGAGCTTGTGTTTCAGAGTTGGAACTCATTTTTCTTCTTCTTCTTTCTTCTTCTTTCTCTCTAGCTCTCTTGGTTTATCGTTAATGCTTTGGAAATACAAATTTATTCTGGCTCAGTAAACGCCCTCTCTCTCTCTCTCTCTCTCTCTCTCTCTATATATATATATATATATATATATATGTGTATGTGTGTGTGTAGAGATTTTTAATAATACAATAAAAAAATTAGTGTAAAGTCCACTTAACTCCCTCAAACTACCATTCTAATGACAATTTATCCCTCAAACTATCAATTGCGACAATTTATCTCTCAAACTATCAAAACAATAATAATGTACCCCAAATTTTAAAAAATGATGAAATTACCCTTATTAAAATAAAAACAAAAATACTAAAAATTAATTTTTTTTCAAAATTGTA
>NC_081545.1:33914204-33914593 GCF_901000735.1 Corylus avellana
TTTTAAATTTGATCTCTGGCTTCGGTCCGACTGCTGGTGCAGCTATTTGCAGTCATATGGATGTTGACAAGGTATTTTACTAGCTTTAAAGTTACAACTTTTTCAAAAGAGATCTCTGCAGTAATAAATATGGGGGATTTGGAATACTCCAATTCTTCATATAAAAACTGCCTATTCTTTTACAGTGCTGTGATTATATCAAAACGACCAAAACAATTATATTTACACAGCTAAAACTATGAAGTGCTCTCTTTGCAGCTTGCTTTCACGGGGTCAACCAACACTGGTAAGATTGTACTGGAGCTGGCTTCAAAAAGCAATCTTAAGCCAGTTACTTTGGAGCTTGGAGGAAAATCTCCTATCATTGTGTGTGAGGATGCTGACATTGA